>NW_009200128.1:0-45915 GCF_000690835.1 Fulmarus glacialis | reverse complement strand
CCCATTGGTCAGTTGGGTTAGCTGTCCTGGCTATGCTCCCTCCCAGGTTCTTGTGCACCTGGCAGAGTATGGGTTAGCTGAAAAGTCCTTGACTATTGACTACTTAGTAACAACTAAAACATCAGTGTGTTATCAACATTCTTCTCATACTAAATCCAAAACACAGCACTAGGAAGAAATTTAACTCTATCCCAGCCAAAACCAGGACAAGTGACAACCGTCATTCACTGCAACAACCTCCCCATGGGTGTGGTAGAGCCCCCGTCACTGGAGGTTTTCAAGATGCAGTTGGACAGCGTGCTAGAAGATCTCATCTAGGCTCCCTTTCCCATGAAAGGTTAGACCAGATGATCTTTCAAAATCCCTTCCAACCTGGGTTGTTCTACGATTCTATGATCTAAATAACTTCCACTTGCAAAGGGAAGTGTGGGTCTAACGTTCGGTATCCTGCTTCTTACTCATCACTACATAAACTGAATTCTTCCCATCTTAGTTTTAACTATTTAATTATTTTTTAAGTTATTGGTTATGAAGGTAACAGCCTATATAAAGATCCTTAACTAATATAAAGCTATTTATGTCAAGGAACAGAACATTCAGTGCATGCTAGCTGAATAGCTAAAACTTAGTAAGCAAAATACTTCAGGATGAAAATTTATTTCTGATGAAAATTAAGCTGGGGACTCACTTTGGAAACATTTGCTATGATTAAATCTTGGCCAACCACTGTCTACTAGAAATAGCAATGTTGTGACTACTTGATTCTCATTCAAGGTACGTATTGCAGCTCTTCTATCATGTCAGAACAGGCTTTCCATTAGATGATCCAGAACTTTCTGTCTGGCAGAGACTATTTTAATATTTTAGCAAATGTTACTGGCATAGGCAGTATCAATCGAGGCACATCTTCTCTTTGCACAACTTGTTTTTAGCTTAAGACTATTAGGCATTTAACGCTTACTGCCAGTTACCTAAAAAACACTTCCACTCTGCCATGAAGGGTAATTATGGCAACCCTGCACAACAAGACTAATTTTGTCTGTCTATAAAATGTTTTTCATGGTATACAATTTCCGTGATATTTTGACAGACCAGACTTATGTATATATAAATATTTGTGGTTGCTAAGCTACCAAATATATTTATTTTAGACCTTGTATAATATTTTTTTGAGGCAGAATAAGTTGCTTTTTTAGACCTCATAGTGAGAGAGGTTTACAGATTAATGTATGCTTTTCTGTCGTTTCCAACGCAAGTCTTTCATTGAATGCACATTGCTGAGCAAATCTGGCCTGGTGTCTTCCCTCTCGGTTTTTTACTACTTTCTCTAACACATGGGGTTTTTTTATGTAACAGCATCAAAGAGCCTATAATTTCTCATACAGAAATAAACCATGTAAACTAAAAAGCAAAATGCCTATGGTCATCAACATATTGCCTGAACTCTCTCATTCTTTCCTTTTCTGGGAAAAGTTTTTGTCACCAGGTGGTGAAAAATGATGCAGGGAATGACCATGAAGTTCAACTTCAACAGACATGACAATTGCTGAGTAAGCCCCTCTTTATTAAGCAGACACTAGACATGAACTCATAGTTACTTTCTCTTTCCTTTTCAGCCTCTTTGTGCCCCTCTGGCAGCACTTACAAAAACTTCCTCTTTTCCCAGGTGAAGCCATCTCCCAGTTTGGAATGACCTTGTCTCTATAGGATCAGTCTAACCAAATTCTACCACCTCTGACGAAAGACCTCAGAAGGGTAACACCTAGTCACATAGCCACCACCTTCTGGCTCCTAGTATAATATAATCTTTCGGCTATAACCCCCTGACACACATGAAAACTTTTTGTTGGGCTGCAATAGATCTGACCCTAGAGAGAATGCTGATAGTAACATGTATTTGAACTGGTATGTATGGTTTGGGTCTGTATTTTTAAATGCATATAGGATCTTTATGGATAAAGAGGCTTCATTTTTCCCATGTATTCCGTTTCTATTTACTCCATTTTAGGGTTTTGGATCATCCTAAAAATCAAATCTTGTCTGCTAATGAACACTGCAGTAAGATTGTGTTGTTTTGTTATCTCTGGCCAGTATATAAGGATTTACTTTGGGACAAAAGGAATCACAGTCCGGAAAAGAACTTTTTACACGTTTGTTCCATGCTAGAACATCTCGCACAACAAAATCCTTTTCTGTGGTTACTGTTCTTAGGTGTTATGGCACACAAATAATATACAAAATGTTTCAGGCCAGCTCTTACCATGACTTACAATACTGTCAGGGAAGTTTTGAACTTACTCAGTATCAGGCCAGTAGCTTTACCATTTGCAACACTTAAAAAGCAGACAATATATTTTCTTCTTTTGCAAGCTGTGACACACTCCGTTCCTCCCATATCTGTAAACCCTCAGGAAGCACTGAGTGCTTTGGTTCCTCTGTCTTTCAGCAGTGCAAGGTACTTTTAAGTAGAAAGAATGAGACCTTTTGCTGTTGAAATGTGGCAGAATAATGAACTGTACTTGAGAATATTTTAGCTGTGTATGAGGTAGTATACCAAGTGTGTTCTGATCTAACCTTCATTTGTCATTTTAGAAAACAGATTTAAGAACTTGTCCCACTTTTTTCCCTTTCTTTTATACCTTAAATAAGGAGAGATGACATTCTTCTTGTCCCCCTCAATCCTCTGCCTGAGTAAGGAGCAGGATAAAGATAAATGCAAGCAGTAAACTGTTCTGTTGCAGACTTAGCTCTGGATTGAAACAAGTTGGATTCTCCAAACACATAACAGAAATAGGTTCTTGGCTGTATTAAATAAGCCAGTGAGAAATCCAACAGATCCTGGGGGCAAGCCACATATCACATCTGGCTAAAATTCAGAAACTGGCAGAGTTTCACTGCTTTGGGAAATTTAAAGTGAATGTGAAGTTCAACTTCATCAACAATTTTAGTTACTGCTTGGGAAATGGAAATAGTACAGATGTCTAGCATTTACAGTCCTGTACCAAAACTTGTAAATCAAGAAGCAAAGCACTGCTAGTTTTCACTGAGTATTTGGTTTCATTATAGTCTATTTCTGGATCCCTTCATTTTTCTCCTAAAAATGTAATTGTAAGTACTAAGTAGCTTATATCATGTTAAATAGTGAATATTCATACATCAAATTGATCACAATAGTGTTTTAAAACACACGTGGAATTGTGAGACTGGCAATTTAAAAGTTATCTCAAAAAAAAAGGTGGATTTACACCGAGGGTTTTTTTAAAATTAAGCATCTAGCAAGAGAATATTCTATATATGAAGTAATAAAAAATCCTCACATAATAAAACTGCTTTATCAACTTCATATATGATAGCTTCGCTTTGAATAGCAGTTTTTACAATATAAAGCTGTTGTTCTTCCTGAAAATATCATCATACTATAGAAATTCACCATATCAAACTACTGTTAATCAGAAAAGTTGCCTGTTAAATTCAGCCAAAAAATATACAACAGTAAGCATTGCCTTTCACTTTCACTGCCTACCTAACTGAATGAGCTAGCCTCATAAATTAACTATTTCTTTCTGAACATCTCTCCTCTCTCACTCTCCATGTGTTTGGCTTGTACCTCCTGTTTTTTCCTTTCTTCCCTAATCTCAGATTACCTATTATGTGTTTTTTCTGTACTATATGGTTGAAAGTTCATTTTCTATTTCTCCATACTGAAACTCTTACTTGGAGTTTGATCAGATTTTATCTTAACTACTACAATTCCCTTTGAGCTTTCTCTACTTCACATCACTTTCTTTGTGAGATTTTTTGACCACCTTAATGTTTTCCAATTGCTTATCATGCTCACAGTCATTTTTTTTTGCTGTGGAGGAGATATACTGCAGCTTTTTGAACTCTTCTTATTAGCCAGGAAAGGCATGGGTCAGATTCTTAGTCTTCATCTGAGTTTTTAAGTGTATCTTGACTGAAAATTTCATTTGTATGTAACATGGACACATTTTCTTAACTAGCAATTTGTCTCCATCTCAGCCATGTAAATTGGAAAACTGAGGTACAGATTCATGACCTAACTCTGGGTGTTGTTTTTTACTAATATTTTTAAGGAGGTTGTAGTGAGGTGGGTGTTGGTCTCTTCTCCTAAGTAGCAAGTGATAGGACAAGAGGAAATGGCCTCAAGTTGCACCAGGGGAGGTTGAGATTGGATATTAGGAAAAATTTCTTCACCGAAACGGTTGTCAAGCACTGGAACAGGCTGCCCAGGGAAGTGGTGGAGTCACCATCCCTGGAGGTATGTAAAAGATGTGTAGATCTGGTGCTTAGGGACATGGTTTAGCGGTGGACTTGGGAGTGTTAGGTTTACGGTTGGACTCGATGATATAAAGGGTCTTTTCCAACCTAAATGATTCTATGATTCTACTAATGTTGCAATGAAATGAGGAGCAGAATTTGTTAGAGTAGGAAACCAGGAATCCATAAAGTGTTGGGTTTGGGAGGCTTTTTTAAGAATAAGTTTGTGGTGCCACACCTTTTTAAAACTATTTATTTTCCATGTCATTCACTTACCTATTATTTGTTCAGATGATCTACTACTATCAGTAGCCATCTGTGTGGTTCCCCGTATTGTATATAGACCTCACTGTACTGGTATTCTTAAAAACTTAGATTAGTTTCAATACTGGAAAAAATACCTATGCCTTTGTAAGATGATTATATATATATGTACACATCCACAAAATCAATTTTATGCAGATGTGAGGCATTAAATAGAATTCCTGTAGATCACTGCCTGAGTTTCCTCCTTGCATGTTTTGGTGTTGATATCATGGGTCTGTAGGTGATTGTCTGCCAGCTGACTTCATCTATTTCACAGAAGACCTTGTCTTCTGAATGATGTTTTGGTGATGATTTCAGTTCAGTAGTTTGCTCATAAACATTCATTTTTTGCTAGAACAGTGGTGGTCCTAATGGGCATAGATCATTAATCTGCTGTTTTCAACCAACCATGTTAATTGTCTTTTTTCTGTCATAGATTTTTAAATTTCCTGTTTTTAAATAAAGTACAGCTGTATCTCTTAAGCATGAGCTGTGTTTGGTAATAGTATAATGACGAATTTGAGTTTTATCCAGTATTTCAGTATAATGGGTTACAACGAAAATTGTATTTTCAAAAAAGTTTTGTAAGACACTCCATGAGATGAGTCAGTCTTGGTAGTGAATGAAACAGACTTCTTGTTTGCAAAAAATGAATATACATCATCTAATTTTCACACCCTGACAGCAGCACAACTCCTAGGGAGCAGTTATCTTTGTCCATGATCGTCGACAAAGACTGAGAGGCGTGCGCAATTCAGTCTTCAACCTTTATACTTCAGCACATCCTCTTAGAGGTTGTGCAGTTTTGTTTTCTCTGGGGTTGTCTTTAGGAGATTAGACAGAACCCATTAATCTCAGTAAGGTTTACTGAATCAGAGAGAAATCAGGGTATTTGAATGAAAAGAAGTAGCTTGCTTACAACATGTAACTTACACACAGGAAGTTTGGTGAGCTATTTCACATCTAAACTGACAGCATTTTCTGTTGATCAGATACTACTCCTGGAGTCCTATGTGTATGCACCTTTGGTAGGACTGGTATCAGCAGGTTTCTTTAAACAGACTAGCATCCTCGTTCTGCACCAATGAGCTCTCTGATGATACAATTCATAAACATGTTAGGGTGAAGTTTCAATAGCATTTTGGAAGATTTTTGATTGATTTTGATTTGATAGGAAAGCTATATGAATTTCGACCCTAATTTTCTCTGGAAGTTTCTACCAGCTATGTTTTCTCAGGCCATTTACAAGGGCCTCAGTGATGCCCAGTGCTAAAGGCGACAGTTTTATGACTGTTATGAGAATGATAGTCTTATTATTGTTTCTATCTGTAGCAAACAGCTTATGCTGCGATCTCCGTCAGCAGCAGCAGAGCCTGTTTCTAAAGGATCTCTTAAACTTTCCCCTTATTTTTTCACTCTGCTGTGAAACAGAAATGATTGCCATTGAATAGCCACAAAGGTTGTCACAGTGAAGGAAATATGTGAAGCATATCTTTAAAAGCACAAGAAACATGCATGTGCATCTAAGAAGTATTCTCTTGTGATAACAGACCAAGACATGAGTTTGAATCTGTATCTGATTAAATTTTAGAACTTGAAGCATGTATAATTAACGGCATGTGGTACTTCATCCTGATGACACATCCTATCTGTTTAAAAGCAATTTCTCAAAGAAAGATGATATCTATATTTCTAAGGCTTTTTTACTTCTTGCCTTTTATGAAGGATGGCAGTCCAAAATGGCAATTTAGAGTAAACTTGAAAGGTAAAAAGTATTTTTAGTATGGGAATTTCTAAAAAGCAAATGAGATTGTTCTAAAATTAGGTATCTAGTAGCAAACACAGTTTCATTATATAAAATAAGTGTAGCACAGCTTATAAATATTTTAGTTACTAAAAATTATTCCTTAAATGTATGCCTAGAATTAGTAGTGATTTTTCTCTTTAACAAATGTATTCTGATGTGTTCGCTTTTAAAATACATCTTAGGAAATTTATGTAAATGAACAGAGATGATCAAATGTGTATTCCATTAAAAAAAAAACCATATGGCTAGGCATTTACTGTGTTACAAAATGGGAAACTGAAGGGGAGGGGGCCTGTATTTCCCTTAATGCGTATGTGCAACTTCCATTAAAATTAATGATAAGCATACCCTAAGAACAGATAGCATCTCATGTTTAAGATTGCATCCTGGTTTTATACTCCTTTAGAGGTGGATCTTTTAAAGAGTAACACATAATACCTCAGTACCTTATTACCCCTCAGAATCTGTTAGGAAAGTTGAGAACATGTTTCCTTGTAGAATTTAGAATTTAGCTCAGTTCTTAGAATGTAAAATTCAAGGTAGCTGTGCATTCTTATCTGCTCAATTTATTTCCATTTGTCAGACCTTGGTCACAGCATGCTTTGTTTCAATTGACAGGTTACAGCTAGTAAATCACTTGTTTAATTTGTTAAATCAAGGGCTTTATAAGAGGCCTTGCTTTATTATACTGCTGAAATCTTCCTTAGTTGTTGAGTACAATGTCAAGTTCCATCACCTTGTTGTTCCTATAAACCAAGGCACTATAAGGCATTCACACTTAACATACCACATATCTTAAAATATATACTTATTTAACTATATACAGAGGTTCTGCTTCACTGAGACTCCTAGGAATAGGGGCCTTGCTGCCTGTCTTGTCCTGGAAATCCTTGTAGTGCAGAGGAGACAGATTGTGACGGAAACTAATTAGAATTTACATCTAAAAAAATAGTGTTCATATTTTGTTAATCAGTGATATTCCTGGTGAACTCATGTTACGATGCATACTATGCAGTGGATTGCAATATTCCTGGTACAACATAGCCTTTGATGACAGAAGACTCTAAGATAGGGAAGTAAACTCCTGCACACCGTGCACATCTTTTCATCGGCATGCATGAAAAAATGTCAGATAAGATGCAGTCATGAGAGAGCTGATTAAGGAAAGAAAAATATGCCCTTTCTTCATTTTTAATGCACAAACTATACTCTGTTCCTTCTATGCTTCTAGAAGCCCTTGTCCTTCAAACAGGTATGTGGAAAACTTTTCTCCTTCTCCAGTCAACAAGATTATTCACATGAGCGTATTGTTTGCGAGCTGGAACTATTTTAATGCTATGGATGTGCAATGCACGAGCTAGTCTTTTTTAAATATTTGCAACCTGAGCCCAAGTGCCATTGAATCTCAGCTGTTGGAGAGGGAAATATTTTATGACTAATGCCCTTCCTAGAGTTGTATTATACATGTTTTCATCAATATAACCAAACTGCCATGAAAAAAAAAAAAACAACAACAAACCAAACCCTAGCAAACAACCTTGCTGTATTTTGCAGGTAAATGAGAAAGAAAAGAACAATAAAAATATAGCTTTTAGAAAGTTGTGAGCCAGGAGGCATCTGTTGGGGGAAGAAACAGACTTAACAACTACATGTGGTAAAGGCACCCATAGCTGTGATTTTGCACTCTAACTTATTTTTTAAATCTCTTTTTTTAGATCCAGCGTTTCTGTTGGTACATTTTCAACTATCAAATGTTTGTGCAGTTAATGTAGTTCAATTAATCATTTAATATGTCAGAGAAAACATTTGAAAATGGAAAACTAGAGAATTTCAAAGTATTCCATTCCATTCTGTGTCAATAAGCATGGAATGCTACAAGTATATCACCTTTCCTCTTTGGGGTGGGAAAGGAGGGAAATGGAAATGCTTTCAGTATTCTGCAGAAATAGGAGTATTTTTAAAAGAGACATTTCATGATGAATTAACACAAGATCAGAGACTAAGTATACTTCTAAACTACTCTGAAACCTAAAGTGTTTTCTCACTCGTCTGCTTTCTTATTATACCAACTGGTCTGTAAATACTTAATGTTTTATTACAGCATGGTTTGAGGGAGCAAAGAGAAGCTTCTCTTTCGTCATTTAGCTAGTTCAAACTCATCCCCTAGAGATCTGATTCTTCTTGCAATAAAATCAATAATAAAACTTCTCTTTACTATTCTGGGCTTTGAAACATACCTTAAGTACATGATTCGGTCCTGTAGATACTTGTATAGCTGATTAACATTTTTCAAACTTGGCCACTGATGTCGGACAGTTTTTTTCTTATATATCTTGACAACTACCAATACACAGATAATTTTCTACATAAAATTATGGGGAAGTATTAGTAAATACTTCAAACAGAGAGACATTACCTATTCTGGATAGAAATTGGCACAGCCTAAAGGACTGCTGCTTTAGGTAATTATGATGTTAAAAATAACAGAAAGTGAGCTTTATTATGTCTGGATAAACACATTCCAAGATGAAATCACAAGCTGAGGACCTAGTCTTCCTTCACAAGCCTTCATAAATCTGCAAAAGCAGAATGTGTGTGGGGAGAATATTCACCTTCAGGCTAAATTGTTCACTAAAATGGGCAGACTCCTGTCAATAGATGCTTAATGATACAACCACGATGATCCAAGTCATTAAATCAAAACCATAAACCAATTTTAAAAACAAAACAGAACAAAAAAATACCCAAAGAGACCATTCTTTAATCACTATCATTATGATTTTTTTCCCTAATATTTAATCAGAACTTCCTTTGTTGCAACTTGTGTCTGTCTCCTGTTGTCCTTTGCAATTCCAAGAAGAGCCTGGTCTGTCTTCTCTATAACCTCACATTAGGCAACTGAAGGCAGTAGTAAGATTCCCTCTCCATCCTCTTTTCTTAAGACTGAACAAACACAGATCTCAGCCTTTTGCCATATGGCACATTGAATCTGTAATAGTTTAATCTAGTTTACCATTTTTTAGAATATTTAAAATGTCAATATACATCAGGCTCCCTGGTAAAATACTAGTTCATATGGTGTTTGCTGGTCACCAGACTGAGCATATTCCTGATCCTGAAGTCCAGGATCAGGAACGCATTTAACCAGTGCTGTGGCACAGATTTTGAACATACTTTTTAATTTGTTTAACATAGGAGTCAGACTACATGCATTGCTGTTCCAATTCCATATTTTAAAGTTTGGACTGAATACCTTGATGATCTAATTGGAAAATACAGTAGTTTGAATTGCAGTACAGCTGCATACTTTGTTGAGTGGGTTGAATACCAGTCAAGCTGTGAACTTCGGAGACTGACATTTCATATCCTTCTTTAACTCATGCTGCATTCTTTGTTGATGAAGCAACAGAATTTAACTGTAGAGAATATTTGCTGATCTGCAGAAGAGTGTGTTTTTGTTGCCAAATGTATTTTAGAAAACAAACTAGTAAGATAAAAATTTTTACAACCTATGACATAGTGAGCATATTAACAGAAGTTATGTATGTATGACTAATAAAGAGGCTTATTCTGCTTTCAGCTACTCTAGAGTAAACCTAGAAGTAACTTCTGGGATTCAGAAATTTAACTGAATCTATAACACTCTACTTGAAGATCACAATATGGCCCAGATCTGTAACTGTATCTTTGTTCATTATTTCAATTGTCATAAGCCAATATTAATTGCGGTGATATATTTAAGATTCAGAAAAAAACCCCAACAATTTTTCTTTATATGTGCAATACTTACTGAAAATAAATTAATCTAAGAATATTGAAGTTGCTAAGTTTTATTATCAAGGCAGCATTAGAGTGAGTAAACCTAGGAAATACACAATATTAATTATTTAAATGTCTGCATAAAAGTGGTACAAATAAAGTATGTGCAAGTCAATAACTAAATACATATCAGAACAGCAAATTTTTCAAATTAACGCAGAGTATGTAGCTTACGTAATACTCAGGTTGAGCAAGTATTGAATGAAACAGTAAAATACTTTACAAAAAATATTGCCAAACTAGAAAGCTTCTTTGGCTAAATACGGACAATCTCTCAGGAAAAAAAAAAAAAAAGGGGCAACCAAAGTGATGATCTCATGCAGTCACATAAGTCTTCAGAGGAGCAGTAAACCCAGCAACATAAAATGTATAAAATGCATATAAATATTACTGACCTCTCACAACAGTATTCCCGCCAAATCAGTGAGATAAGTTGACGTGGTCAATATGGGTCTGAATTGAAGTCCAATTCTACCTTGTGTCACTGATTTGCTGGGTCACTAGAGCAAATCACTTCTCTTCTTGCTTCAGCTTTTCCTTATCTGAAAAATTAAAAAAAAAAAAAAAGATACTATATTTTGTGCAGTGGGCTTTGAGCTCTGTGGATGAAAAGCGCTACAGAAGAGCTGAGTTTATAATCCGTTTAGTGGTACATACAAACATACCTGGACTGGTGAAACAGCATCAGGCTATGTTGATTTTAGTAATGATTTAAATGATGAGATGTACGTGATCTTGGTTTATGCCTGTCAGCTGCAACATGAGGAAAGTGTCAGCAGTCCTAGTGACTTCAGTGATCTTGGCTAAGCCTTTCTATGCTATTTAATTTACTTTCTGCTTTTCCATCCTTTTCTGATGTTAGACTCAAAAAAATGACTAGAATGATGAAATTGAGAGGTGGCAGAGAGTCATTTTATAACTTATTCTAAAGGGGCTGAAAAAAAAAGGCTGTGCTGTGAAATGACTCTGCTGATGAGCAACAGATTATGTTTGTAAACATTGTGAACCTATGGAATTATTCAGAAGACACAACGTTTTAAAATGTTACTAACTTGTTGACTGAAAGTCTTTGCTTTCTTAAAATAAGGGAGATCCCCAGACTCCTACAATAGGAGTACAGTAGAAATAGATTTTATTATCTTGCAAATAAAGTATTATGCTAGATGGTGCAGTATATTTTTCCCTATATCTATGGGATATATGTAAAAGAAACATTTGTTTAGCAAAATGATTTCTAACTCTGTATATGAAGATGCACTGTAATTCACCGAAAGTCGGACAGAAGAATTTTTTAAAGGAAATAGGGAAGGAAAGAAACTCAGCATAAAAGCTATTGCACTACCAGATATGCCTGTCAATAGCAGTGTTTCAATAAAAACTGCAACGTAAGCAGACTACTGACACATATCACGTTTGAAATTGGCTAAAATGAATGCAAGTAATAAAGTAGCAAAAACTATGGCAATGCTGTATTGTAAACTCGCACCCTGCAGCAAGAGATAATATGGGATGATATACCAGCTTTTTAATCCAGGTATTTCTTTGGAATACCTTGTAATTATCAGACTGGACAGGGAGATTGTAGGATTGGCAGGTAGTATGCATGTCTCTGTAGTTTTTGTCAGAGTGCTGATATGTGTACATTCATGCTGATAAGAGTGGTGACAGAAATAGAAAATCCCCAACCGCTTCGGGGAATGAAAAAGAGGGCTGGATAGCAAACCTTCCTCCCCCTGCCTTTCTCCACACAATATACACCACATCAAAAGGCAGAAAGAGCTTCTCTGTTCTCTTCACAGTTAGCCAAAATTCCTCTTCACTCATCTCAGACAAATGACCATCAAACAGGCATGCAGCTTTACTCTCTGTAAAACAGGAATGAGGTCTTCATAGCATCATCAACGCTCTTTAAAACTTTTTTGGATATCAATCATGAATCCTCAGAATTGGACCTGTGAAATATATTTTCCCTGTAACAGCTGTGTTTATGGTATGTAACTCACTATCTGCTTATAAGCTAACGTTTACAAACGTTCAGAGGGGAGTTACTCAGCAAGAGGTAAATCCTGTCAAACATCACATAACTGATCTGAAAATGTTCTTTAGCAGACGCGTAATACTTGCTTTGACACTTCTTTGCAGTGCATCCAAACATTCTGGAACGGGCACTCAGGCTTCTTGGCATGAAGACAGATTCGCAATCCAGGTAGTAAACATGTTTCTCCCAAAGGCCTGGATTTAGATATATCGGGGCTTGATAAATTTGCACTTGACCTTTTATGGACACATAATCTTACAGTGCAAATGTGAATGTAAGTTTTGTTCATTTGTCTACAGAGAGGCGGATGTACAAACAATTTTGCACTTCACTGCATATGATAGGGGCACTGTAGCTGGAACAAGCAGAAGAATCACTCTGCCTAGAAGCAGAGATCAAAGATCCATAGCTGAAGAGAAAAATCTGGATAGCTTCCTCACCCACCCACCAACAATAAAAAATATCCCCAAACAAACAAAAAAACCCCATCAAACTACAATAAGATTCAAGGTTAAAAGCTTTAAAGCTGTTCAAACATTTCCAAGTTTGGTCTGAAGTTGATTTAACAGGGCTGTTTTCCATACTACAATACATTTATATAGGTTCAGATGATCTGAAGTTAAAAAAAGATTTGGGTTCAGACTCCCTCTTCAGCCTGGGTTCAGATTTCACAGGCAAAATTCAAATTGCCCTGCCTGTGGACGAACAGATGGAGTTAATCTACTACTGTAGGCAACTGCTTGCAAAACACGCATACAAGCCAGCATCCATGCCCATTTTTCCATGAAACTACTGCACACAGCAGCAGAGGGGAAACTTTTACCTTCAGAAATAAGCAGTAGTGTTCATGAAACTAAAAGTGTTTCTATCAACAGATAGAAATAAAGTCTTAATATTACTTCATTAAAAGAAAGCCGTCTGCTTTCAATTACACAAATGTTTATGGCAGTCAAAGGTGGTTTTGAAGGTATTCCAAAAAGACAAAATAGTTACCTGCTGTAAAATATGGAAGCATATTTTGTTTAAAAAGAATTGGAACCAAGCTGGTATGCAGAATAAGGAAAAGAATATATGATCTATATGTTTGATCTGCGGCATTCTTTACCTTATACTTCCATGGATTGTAAGAAGAAAAAAAAAAAGAAAATAACCAACTCACAAACATTTTAGCTCATTGATAAGGAATAACTGAAAAAAAAAGTCAGTTTTTCTTTGGGGGAAAAGAATCCAAGCTACCATTTAATATTCCTTAGCATCTTGGTACCAAATTAGTAGGCATTTTGAGAGTTTATTTGTGCTTCGAATAATTTACTTTCATTCTTATGATATAATGTAAGGCAAAGAATAGTACATATCAGGTACCAGATAATAACACAAAAGACTCCAAATTTCTCTAACTGGTTATTTGTAAAAGAAACTGATTGCAGAGATGACACAGATGCACTTAATGTTCAAGCCATGTGGAAACAGAGGAGTATCTTTTCCAAACCCTCACTACTAGCAGTGGTCCAGCTTCCTCCAACTTCACAGATCCACACTTACATCCTTCAATTTTCAGGCAGGGTGGAGCAGGTGGGAAAAACATCCCCTGTTTTTTCTTTCTGAAACCATAGACTTTGGGATTATATGTAAAGGTGCACTGAGGCTTGGAGAATTAAATATGTATTTTTTCAGGTCTAATTAATAGCTTATCTGTATCTCATTGTCTTATGATTACTATCTTATCTTGCTATTCTTTCTATAGAAAATATCAATAACATGTGAAGAAGGGGAAAAAAATGTGAAAAGAAGAAACATACAGTTAAAAGCACTACATTAGATTAAAAAACCAAGTCAGGAACTGCTAAATTGGTGGTTGCTGTGTACTCTTAAATCTCTCCCATGTGTCTGTCCTGTGTACTGAATGAGGCAGGGGTCCTGTGGGAAAACTAGATGAGAGTATGTAATTAAAGACTCTATCATAATGCATATGCATATAACACTACATTGCACACACAATGTGTGGTTCATTTTCTTTCTCATCCTGTCCCTGCAGAGAAGATGAGAGGGAAAATGAACTACACATGACAGATGTTAGTAACATCAGTTAATGCATTTTTGGAAGGCAGTCAGCTACTAAAGTTGTTTAAAGGATGTTGTACAAATAGAATAGAATAGAATAGAATAGGATAGGATAGGATAGGATAGAATAGAATAGAATAGAATAGGATAGAACAGAATAGAAAATGAAAGGAGAGGAGAGGAGAGGAGAGGAGAGGAGAGGAAACAGGTCAATTGACCAAAATCGATTTCAAACATTTTTAAACAAGTATTCTAAAATAAAACCAAGAACAATAACTTTCTGATAACAAGAAGGTGATAGATGGTGTTGGTTTTCTAGAGTGCTAAAAGAAAAAATATAACACATACTAAAAGTGAAATCCTATGGATAGTACAATTCTAATAATTTGTAATAGTAATTTGCAATACTCCTTTCTATACAGTCTATTACTTCCATTGTGAGTTATAGCTGCAGTGAAATACAGCGGTTTCTTCATGATCCTTAGGTAGAAGCTCTAGCATTAGATACTGTGCTTCTCCAGGTGATGTGCATATTCCTTATGCTTTCATGAAGACTGGATTAAATTGGTCTTACATGCAGAAATATATACTGAAATGACTAATGACTTAATTTGTTTCAGTTTTCTTCCAGAAGTCTAATATTCATAAATGTGCTCATCCTTAGTCTTGAAATACAAAGTTAGTATACCTAAAGATCAATCTTTAAAAAATAATCTATTTTGTTTGCAGTTTACATTTAGTTTTTTTTTTTTTTAATTGTACTGAGAGTGTCTAAAAAATTTTATACCTGTATCTGGATATAAATTTGATGAATACATTTTAAATATAAGTAAATCCAAGTTTAACAGAGGGCATATTCTTGACTTCTATATCAAATAGTTGAAATAGTTGCAATATTAGACAAGTCCAATGAAAAAATATTTAACTGTCATAGTATATATTACATTGATAAAGAAATCTAGACATATACAGTCTGTAATTCAACAAGTATTTAAGTGTATACACTATTTTAAATGGCACTGATGGTTTAAATATGATCAGGATGAAGGAGCTAAAAGTTAGTCACACACTTCCAACACATGATCTAAAGCCCACTGAAATTTGATAAAAAGAATCCCAGTGACTTTGATGGATTGTGGATCAAGCTTAGTCTAACTGAAAGACATCTTGCAATGGAAAGACCTCATGAGAAAGTGAATTGCTGTCACTATGGAACCAGAACATTTTTCAGGATTTTAAAGAGCAGCTACTACAATAAATGATAAATAAGTAAAGGTGGGGGGGCCCAGGTGCTATAAAAATAATTCAAAGAACCTTGTTAGGATTGATGCATTTATTGTGTGACACGGCTGAAAACTAATTCAGCTTGTAATATTTGACTATCATATAGACTTCAAGAATAATTATTTAAAGCCTAAAGTTGCATTAGATGTTAAAATATTTGATTCCTTTTCACAATTATAATTCTTCTCTAAATACAGACCTAGTTGGCATACTGGTTGTGTATTTTATAGTTTTCAAATGAATTTTAAAAGCTTGCCTTTTCAGAGCAAAGGATCTAACCACCACACCAGGGAATCTATCATATAGACTTCAAGAATAATTATTTAAAGCCTAAAGTTGCATTAGATGTTAAAATATTTGATTCCTTTTCACAATTATAATTCTTCTCTAAATACAGACCTAGTTGGCATACTGGTTGTGTATTTTATAGTTTTCAAATGAATTTTAAAAGCTTGCCTTTTCAGAGCAAAGGATCTAACCACCACACCAGGGAATCTATGCCGCCTTTACACTCGTAAGCCTCTTGCAGTAATACTTGCATAACAAATGTAAATACAGTTCTGGACCAAGTTTCTCTCAGATGAGCACACATCAAAGACTAGTGTCAGTGAAGAGACTTTTCCTTCATCTACCGCTATCCAGCTTTGAACACTGTCTTCTATTTCTTCATTTAAATTTTACAATAGTGACTGCATAAGATTAAAAAGCAGATGCTACCTAAGGGCAAAAATTTGCCCCTTACACATCTTGACTAGTACCTTACACTCTGAGTGATCCTTTTAAGACAAGCACTAGTTTTTTACTTCCTTTTGTCAAGTAATACTTTGATACCAATGGATGTGGTACAGAATGATGAGTGGATATGTAGAGCAAAATATTACTCAGTGTAGTTCAATCATAGGAATATTGACATAGAAGAACTGCAAGTGTCTCAGTTATACTGGTGATCAGATACTCACATGAGGTTTCCACTGAAATCGGAAGCTGTTTATATAAGCAGCTCCTCCTCAGGGTTACTCAGTTGATCATGAATTGATTCTGAGTAATAAATTAGCTCTTCTAATGAAGGGTTAGAAAGTAACATATACCATACTCATAAGTTTTTTAAATACTGTATGGGTGATCCAGGGAATTGCAGAGGAGTAAATCTTAAAACTGTATCTGGTAAAAATGTTGAAATGAAACTTCAAAACAGAATAATAAAACACCTGGAAGATCATCTAATAAGAATGGTTAAACTAGTATGATTTCTGACAATGGAGAATCAATCTGTTCAATTTCTTTGAATGTACTAATAGAAAGAGAAAATCAGTTGATATAATGTATTTAGTGTTTTAAAAGGCATCTGACAACGTTTGTTACTACAAACTGCTAAAACAAAATAGTCTGGGAAGAGATGCAAATGTTATGTTAAACTGGCTAAGAGACCAGAAAAAAGAGAAGCAAATGACAATTTTAATCAAGATAAAGGATTTGTTGGATATATATAGAGAGAGTAATGAACAGACAACACAGTGATAGATGAAAATCAGCAGTGATAACATAAAGAAGAACAGCTAACACAGAAGGGAGACACCTTAAGTGCTCATACCACTCTTATGCTTCTAAATTAATCATATCAGCTCAGAAAATGAACCTCAGCATCACTGAAAACAGCTCAATGAAGACTTCAGTTCAATGTGCATTTGCATTCAAAGAGCAAATGAAGTATTGGATGTGTGAAAGAAGTGGTAGAGAATAATGGGAAACTATATAATAGCTTTATATACTTTATGGTTTTTGTCATATCTAAAATATTGTCCATATATAGGCCAAATTATTTCTATGAATTTAGAGAATTTAGAGCCAATTTAGGCAAGAAATAAGATTTGGAAATGGTAAAGACTTGTATGAAAGGGAATAGAAAGATTTGGGCTTTTTTATTTTTGAAAGAAAAAAAATTGATATAATCAAGTTACGTATCCTAATTAAGAGCATGGAAAAGACAGATTGAGGGTCTCTGTTTCATGATAAAGGAAAGCAACATTCTTCAGAAGTGGGAAGAAGCAATTAAAACACTGTTGCTCCAAAATACCTTTCTCCTTTAACACATAATTACACTTCAGAACACACTGCAAAAGATGTCACTGATGCCAAGAAACACTGAGACTGAAAACTTGGCTGAAATTAAAATAAACAACAGGTATAAAAACCTAACAGATTGGTATGAGTTAAAATCTCTGCTCTTCAGCACTTGATCTCAATTCTAAATGTTAGTGATTAGGATGCAGGAAATTTACCCTGTATCTGATTAATGCAGAGTATTATACTTACCAGATGTCATTCAGACTGCTCACGCAGAAAGCTCAAAAGGCTCAGGAGACCTGTGGGCTAGGAACCCAGTGGTGAGCTTCAAAGGGCCACTGATTAGGGGTGGTAGGAATTACCATTTCCTTCTGAAGATAGAAGAGCATTGTGGAAAATGAGGGGACACATCTTCAGGAGAAGGTCTGGGATGCATCAGTTTTCCCTAGAGTCCTATTCCTGACCTCAGAGACACCGCCTGTATGGACCTCTGCCACTGCAGAAGAAAGAAAGAGTTTGTCACAACATTTAATTCCAAACTGTCTGCATGATAAAGCATTCATTGCAGTATTTGAAGCCTGAATTTATAGACATGGGTGGACAAATTTTGTCTTCTTTCCACTAGTAGGAAGCCTGTTTCAGTAAAGTTTTTTGACTTCAGAATTTTCCTTTGAAAGCAGGTCAGGATCACAAAAAGGTATCCAGAGCAGAGGCAATGCCACCAGCTTGGACCGATTGGCCACTGGATGGCACTGGCCATTGGATGGCACAGGAGTAAATACCTTATAATTCACATCACATGTGTGGTGTGAGCTGTGCTGCCTGACTCACGAAAACAGAACAAATGGCTTGGCACCATTAAAAAATGGCATTGTCCTCTCCTGGGAAGCAGTTAACACCAAGGGACATCTGTACAAAACACAGGAGAAGCATGGGCTGTGGTCAGTCTTCTAAAGAACCTGGATACAAGACCAGAAATAAAAGGAAGATATTCAGACCTTTTCCTCTGACATCTCATGTTGGCTGCTTTTAGACCTTGACATAGAGGAAGCAGAAATGTAAAGTAAGTAAAGTAAAGAAATTCCTACTTTATATTCTTTGTCCTCAACCAAAAGTAAAAGGAGAAAAAACTTTTCATGTGACCATGTGGAACAACAACTTAAGTTGTTGTCACGGCTGCAATCTGTGAATGCTATTGATTATATAGGTTATAGAGGAGTTACTTGTAAATAACTACTTGTGCACATACAGTATTGTAACTATACCTGTGTTTATAAGCCTGGGCTCTAAATTGGAAATGTCAAATGCAGTGTAAGAAAAAAGTTAATAGTGCCATGACATCAGTAAGTATTATATAATTGCATTATAATCATCACAAGTCATTACTGCGCATGTTAATGTATCAGTATTAAAGTCTTGTTATTTGCTGCACAATCAGAGTAAACAAGATAAAACTATTTATTGGAAACCAATGTCAGCCAATACAGAGGGTAATGAAATACCTTTAGGAAATACAGCATTTATGCCATGAACCCTAAATCCTATGAAATAAGTTGTGGTTTTTTTCCCCAGAATTGCTGAAGCAGCATATACTTAAACTACAGACAGAGCTCACTGAGCCTTGTCAGCATGGGTCCTCAGAGGAACTCATTCTTTGTAGAAGTCAATCTGCTTTGACTGTATGACCCTCTAATTTTCTGAAAATCTTTGGAATTACCTAAAAGACTCAGTACTGGATGAAGAAAACCAAAAGGCCTATTAAGAAATGTCGTCAAGCAACGTACCAAGAAGGGAAGTTTGCTAGTATTGGCACTTCAGGGATCATGAGCCAGAGCACTGGAGTGTTGGGTCCTCTGGTGGGGAATGGCCTTTGGTTCCCTGCGTTGGCAGACGTAGGCTGGCTTTTACCACTTGATTTTATTTATGGAAGATTGTATGTTAAAATGATTCTACAGGGCTGCCGTTGTCAGAGAAGTGGCTGTGTGGCCTCTCTGTGGTATAAATTGAAAAAGATAAAAGGGAGAACGTACTTTGTTTGTACATGAGATGTATGAGCGATTTTAAATCCACTTACTCATTTCATAGTGAATCTGAATGTTTTCCTGTTTTTTCCCTTTGTTTTTTCCCTTCTATTTTGAAGAACTATTTTCCCCTGTAGGCTGGCTGAAGGAAGAAGAGAGGACTCGAGTCGACTGTCATTTTCATTAACGTGGGCTATGAAGTAGATGACAGAGCTGGAAGAGAGTATAATAACATTTGACAGGCATGTATTGTTAGTATGAGGCAGTAAGAAAAAGCAACTAGTAATTCTACTGTTTTACTACATCCAGATAGTTTAAAAAATTGAGGTACTGATAACATTTATAGTTTAAAGCAGCTGAGCAGTAAAGGAGAAAGGTGATAGAAATGGCAGATAAAAAGTTACTTGCAGTCTAACAAAACCACAACTTCACAGACAGCTGTAACACTGTAGCTGCCAGATTTACAGGCTCAAAATCTGTAATACCAAATACTAAGACATAGGTGTTCGTTTATGCAATTATAGATGTTACTCTTGTGAATACTGTGGTTGAAATTTTACAAGCTGGTTCAAATCATGCAAGTTCTTTGCATTCTCCAGAGAGAATTTCAATTTTCACTTTTAGTTATTTTAAAAATCAAAAAAAATCCTTAAGGAATATAAATTATCCATAGATGTGAGTGGTTTTTTTCTCTTCTGTAGCCTTTTGAGAACATTCTAGAAAAAAATTAAGACACAGAAGTCTGGAAATTTTATACTTTTATGGTCTGCTATCAAATCTGAAAAGCATTCTCTGTGACAAGCTAAGAATATATCATTATATGTAATTTTCCATCTTTTAATGAGCAACGTGTGACATTGTCAGAATAGTTGGAATTACTGTCATTAGATAATTTTCAGAATAAGGAGCACAGTGTTGCACTTATGAATCAAATGCGATTTGGATGCTAATCCATGTTTTCCATGTTTGGATTTTGAGTAGGATAAATGCTGGGGTAAAAACAAACAAAAACAATACTTGTGGAATTCATTCCTGCCAGAACTGTTAGCATGCCAGACAAAAGATGGACCACACCCAGTAATCCTTTTCAAATGAAATTCAGAATAATTGTTGTCAAGGTCCCTTCCTCAGTGAATGTAGCACCACCTAGACACTGGTGGAAAAGGTTGAACAGAAAACAGTGCCTGATTTTCAGCATTCATCCTAAAATCTCAGGGTTCATTTACAGAGAGAAATATTTACACATTAAGTAATGGTGTATATATATGCACCCCACTAGGTGCCCTACCTTTCCTTTCCCTGCAGAGACTGGTGACATGCATTGTTGCACATTTATGCTCCCTGTGCTTTAATAAAAGTGTGTTATTGTACCACCAACCAACATTCAGTCAAAAAACCCCCAACCAACCAAACAAAAAACTACATTAAAAAAATCTTTGAAAGAAAACGGTGTTAAGTGACATACTGTCTTTTGAAGCCTTTAAAGCCAAAATGTTGCTGAAAGTCATGAAGTATTTCTGTTGATGCAATAGAAATCCACCAGTGTAAAACAGATCTACGAGGAACCACAGTCAGAGTTTGCCTTCCATATTTTGTGATCATTCACTTCCTGAAAGGGGAATGTGGAAATGTCACCAAAGTACAGAGAGGCACTTTGTTAGCGCGTGCACATCAGTTATTCAGTGTTTACAGCTGGAGGAAATCATATGAGTGGTTAGGAAGTTCCTCAGCAACTGGATGACTTGTGACCAGTAAGCTTGAACTTAGCAAGAAAAATTTAAAGCAGACAATATAATTCAGAATTGTAAGCGCCAAGAAATCTTTTCTGTATGGAGCTGATCAGCCTTTCTTGGAGGTCAGATAACTTGCAATTATCAAAAAATTCAGTTTCCTCTTAAAGTTTCACTTATATCTTCAGATGTTAATTCTGGCATGTGACTTAAATGTTGCTTATTTTTTCTGACATAGTTGCTTCTGCCATAACTGAAGTAAGATTTTCCAATCCGTGTATAATCTAGAAGTCTAGTAATATTACTTTTGTCAAACCTGAACAGAATTGCTCGATGGTTTTATCCACAAAAGCAGACGGTATGTCAAAATGCATTAACAATCAACATCTTTAAGAGAAGATTAGAGAAATCAATTGTTTCTTTTTGAAAAATGTAAAATGTAAACCTTTGCATAAACAGTTATCCTCATTTGCATTAATGGATTTACTGGCAAAGATCTTTTCCTTTGGAAGTCTTGTGAAATATGTATCGTATCGAAATATATTTAGTATTGAAATATGAATTATGTTTAGTATTTTTTAGTGTCTTTGAACCTAACGAAACTTTTTGTAGATAGGTGACCTTAGAAGGACCACGGTAATAGTGACGTGAAAAATACAAACCTACTTTAAAGTACATATGCTTTCATTTGTTAACTGAAGAACAATGTAAGGAGAAAAACTGTCCAAATGTTACCTCAGAGGTGAATTGAGGAAGAACTAAAAAACTGCCACAGCATCTTTGTGGTATGCTAGGTATTCTGTTGCCCTCGAAGCTGCCACAGTGAACTGTCCTAAAGCATTCTCTTCCTTTTTTTTCTTTTATTTAGTGTTGTTCCCGTGTTTAGTTGCTAAGATAAGAATGACTTTTAAAAAAGCGGTCTTTCAATAGTACTGAATATTTAACAAGTACTAACAATAGAAAAAAAAATGCCTAAGTATAGACAAAGTAGTATTATATGAAAAAAAAAAGATCTTTTTTTCAAGATCAGCTTACTGAGAAGGAATCTCTACTTACAGTTTGGCAATATTGTCTTATTAAGCTGCAAAGCAGGTATTTTCAAAGGCACAAGTCACAGTTAGGTGCTTAACTCCCTTTATGCCTTAAAAAAATATCCCCATAGTCCTTTTCTGAAGCAGCAGTTCTTTTCCTCTCACATGTTCAAGGTCATATGCCTATTCTTTTTACATCAAGATGAAAAAAAACTGCAGGCACAAAGCTTATGCTGTGGTGGCCTTTTTGCAGCTCTCATTGATTTCACTAGAAGTTGAATGAGGGCCCCTGAGCGCAACTGAGGCAGAAATGTAAGGACAAATAACCAAGATTTTGCCCTAAAAATGACCTTTCCTCTTACATTGGCTTATAGTTACTTCTAGAACTTCAAGTTCCTTGGTTATATAAGACTGACCAAGAGTATTACTTAGAAAAAATTAGCTGTATTTCAGTACAAAGCCGAATGGTTGCATTTGATGTTTGAATTAATCCTTTCTCAAATATGTAAATTTTATAGCTTACGATTTTACTTCAAAGGATTCCGCCTTGCTTTGACTGACATTTGTCATGTAGATACAGTAGAGGAAGATGATTTATCTTGACAGCAGGCTGATGACAAAACATCTATACTATGATTAAGCTCATTTCTAGATTAGAAGGATCAGACTAGTGCTTTCTGCAACTAGTGTCACTGTGACAGTTGTAGTTCTCAGTCTGCATTTCAGTGTTTTATATTTTTTCCCAAAGAATGCCTGAATATTTCTGATTTTAGAACACCCGTCAGGACCACATAAAACCAAAGACAACAGCAACATGACCTGCAGGATTTTTTTATTAGAATATCCTGCCATTGATACTTATTTGGTTTTGAGGGAAATTTCATGTTGATCATGGTCTTGAAATTGACATCATGTTTATAGGGGCAGACTTATGTTTGTCCTTTTATTTCCTAATTCTATAAACTTTGGACATCTAAGCATTGACTTTCTTTTAGAAGTTATGCTTTAATTTTTTACAGTTTTTAATGTGCATGTGTTTCGGCATGTGAAAGAGATTTCTTGAGAAAAAAAAGAAAGGGCAGTTTGAGTTGGCTAGCTAGCTAAATAGGGCTGCAAAAGAGTTTTTAGGAAGGTGTTTTTTAAAACGAAAAAGCTTAGGGAAACTGGAATTTAAAGAGTTGGGTTATACTCTGAAGAAGGGAAAGCTAGAATTAAGACATAATGCATGATCTCTTATCTTCTAGAGAAGTTAAGGTCAAAGAGGAATTATTAGGATAATTGAACAGGACCATTCTTCAACAGGAATTACTAACCATGTTAGTGTTTTATAGACCTTGCTAAGCAGATCATATACCAGTACAGATTGAACTTAAGTGTCATTCAGAGACAGTACATGTGGTCAGGTAGAATACAAGTGGGATGCATATAGAAATGCAACTTGGGGTGTGACGCAGAGTGTCACTTTAGCAGCCTGGATCTAATTCGTAAGACTAGGCTATATTCCTTCCTAGAGACAGAGTTTGTAAAGGAACACAGAAGCATTCTGCGACACTGTCTGTGTTACTGCTGTGCCTGCTGATGCCGAAGCAAGCCTAGCTCACAGCTGAGTTAGATGCTGTGTGGTCATGGCACCAACCAGTTCAAATGAACAGCAGTTTGTGAACCCAGAAGAGTCGGATCAGGAAGAAAGGGTGGTTCTATTCTTGTACCTCTCTTAGGATTAGCATCTTTCCATCGTCTTATGTTGTTCATGGACAGATATATCAAATCACCCACTTTTTTTTTTTTTTTAACTTTTTGTGGTAATAGTCATTTTGTGCATTCTAGTATAAGGTACTTGAGGTAGTGCTTTGCTTAATCAGGGAGTAGTGTGCCCCCATATCTTGTTAGGCAATCTTTTGCTCTTAGCCCCCCAAAAATTCAATGAATCAGGCCAAAACTGCAGGCCAAAATATCCAGAAAGGATTATACGTGCAAAGACAATTGCTTTTCATTCTTATATTAGGAGAAATTTCAAACATTTCACCCAGACAATAAATCTTACAGTAGCTTATTCTTCCAGGGAATGATGCCTTATATGCGACTTGTGTGGCCCAGAAAGGAAAAGGAAAAGAAACTTTATACTGCCACTGTTTCCATATTTTCCTGATGAAAAATGGCTTCGAGTGAAATAAGGTTTTTAAAGGCCTCTGATGTGACTTAAAGTGGAAGGTATTCAGCTGTATAAAATATGAATAGGTGAACAATCCAACAAGCAATGCCTCAGAGCATCAGAGCCCTCACAAATCACAATTTCAAAAATATGTTGAAGCATCCATTTAGTAATCAGAGGCATGCTCAACAAACTCTTCTTGAGCAACCACAGCAAATAAAAGTTATTTAATTTTATAACTACAGGATGGCAAATAAATAACACTTCTTCGCTTTCTTGTGTTGCAACAGGTTCAAAAGTTCAGCTTCAGTCAATACATAGACTTATCACAGTGTACAGATTATTATACTACTGACAGATGCTGTTAAATATGAAATACTTTTAATGCTCTTATTAAGTACTACTTAAAGATTCTTGTAAAGGATAATCAAAGTGAAACCATATGGTATTGTTTCTTTTATATACATAGTTTTTATATATTTATATAGTTATATGTACTTATAAATATAGTTTTTCAAAGTCCCTCATTGTTCCAATAAGAAATTAATATGCAGAGATAGACTTAACAGTGGTCATTTGTAGTTGCAGTTAGAAAAAAGTGTACTTCTTCACTTTATAACATGGGGCTGACTGTAATGCTGAAAACAATGGCTAGATTAATTTGGACTATTTTACATACTTCAAACAATCCTCAGGTGTGATTTCTTAACTGTTATTGCTGTTTAAAAGAGAAAGACCTCTGGATTAAAAACCTGTCCTATGTTTTCTTCTGTGTGACTCTACCCCCGTGAGAAGCAGCTATAAAAGTGTTAAAGTAAGTGAGTAGAAAATTTTAATTTGGTAGTATATTACACTTGCACAGGTGCTAATGAGTACAAAAGATGCAAGCAATGAAGAGCCAGCCCTAGATACACCCAAAAAAATTATCCAATATATCCATCTCCATCACTCTTCATGTCTTCTCTTTTTCTCGGTGGTTCACCAGACAGTAATGTTCTCAGATCAAATATTCTCTATAAATTGGGAGAACATTTAGCTGATTTATGAGGCTTTTAGCTATTACATACTTACCTACTCAATAAAAGTACTTACATCATATGACACACAAGCTACCTCCACAATCCAAGAATCACTCTTAAAGTGACACATACATCAAATTGTAATGTGATTTCCTGTACCTAATATATCACTTAAGGGCAAATAACAGGCATTCCATTGTAGATATTTTTTATTTCTTCATTAATTGTTCTTTGTTTTCTCAGACAGCACTTTTTTACTCTCGTGGCTTTCTCTTACACATAAATATATTCTTTAGCATTAAAAAAAAAAGAGCTAGAAGGTGGAAAGGCAGACAGAGACGGGTTGTGGGAATGAGAGGAACACAGAGACTGTAATTTTCTTTACATTGTTTTTTGTTTTAAGGCTTGTGATTAAGTAGCAGTTGATGCTTATGTGTAATAAGAAAAAAATTGAGAATTTGAAATGGATTTCAATGAAAATATGTGTCTTTCTTGCAAAATAGACCGACTGCTTTATACCAGAACTATTAACCTTAGATTAGCTGAGCATCAGAATACAACCAGGTATATTTGATTTATAATAACAATGTTATTTCTGGCCAACATGGTCTATTAAGTGCACATTTCATTGCATTAGAGGAAGATGTATTATTTAGGTTATTATTTTAGAACCCAAGTCCCAGTATCATTATAAGCTTCTGGAATAAAGAGAATATGGAGGGAAAGCAAGTCACGAAGAGGGAAGTAGATAAGATTGTGTTTATTTTCCATGGAAGCTTAGGTCAGAGCCTGAGACTGCAAGTCCCAACCAACTTTTGAAAGTGTTATTGAGAATCTAAATAGAGATTTTGACCATCCACTTTGTCAAAAACCCTATTCTAGTCTGTAGACAACACTCCAGAAGATGTACTTTCTACCTCAATTCCACTTGTAACAGAAGTATTTGAATGAGCTATCATTCAATAGGTAGAACTTGCCTATTTTAAATATCTTTTGTCAAGTCTTTTTTCCTTTACAAGCACAGGACTGCCTTGTTCCAGGATCTCTCAGCCTCACTAGTGCTCAGCTTGTACGTCACAAGGTCTCAAACAATTTCTTGAGCAGCAAAAATTACATTCTTTACAGACTTTTACATGATTTATCTTTGCCAGATAGCTGAAAACTGGCCTACCTGTACAGAAACAATGAAACACAACATCTAACCATTGGCAGTAAAACAGAGAGAACATACTGCAGTATAAATAACCCTCAGATTCCCACACTTTCATAGGTTCCATAAAGTTTCCCAGCTGCTCATCTCTCTCCTGCTGGTTGCCTGCTTACTCACACCTGAAATCAGCAATCTGCTAGCCAACAGCAGCAAAAGGTGAGGCAAACCCATAGTGGCTTTGTAGGGGCAAGTATCAATCAGCTATTGCAATACTATAAGTAATTGTAATAGATAAATGCTAGTGAATTTATGCTACCAATTTTGGACAGAAAGCGGCTGAGCAGCAGACTTGACAGGTCAGAATTTCAAGGCCTTGATTCAATCAGGTCATATAGGCATTGTAAGCATGGTGTAGAAAACTAAGGGTATTTTGTGAATGAATGATGGCCAGGGAAGGATTTCTATTATTAAGGCTTACATTTTAGCCTCTGCTGAAACTGAACAAATAAAGCTTTTGAGTAGTAGTTAAATGATAGTCTAAACTTCCTGTTGCAGTTGTGGATTATTAATTACAATATATGCTATATAATCTTTACTAAACATCAGAACTTGAATACAAAATTTATTCTCAGAGGAAAGTCCTAGAGAATATGAGTATGAATCTCACTTACATCTATAGAGATGTATAAAGGCTTTATGAAAAAAAAGTAAAAATCCCTTCAGTTCTACAGGAAAATTTTTTATCAGATGTTTTATAACCTTTAAAAATGTAGGCTTCTGCATATAATGGTTAGCTTTTCTTTCAGAGTGGCATAGATTCAGTTGGATTTATTTCGGGGGGGTGGGGGAGGGCACAATAATTATTTGGTTAGCTTTGGTTCATAGCAGCAGGGATGTGACAAAATTTAGTTTCCTTACTATTGCAATAAGATATTTCTATAGCTGACACAAACAAACTTGAAAGGCTTCAGAATAAATATATCTGAAATAATTTATTTTCTAGATATTGTACTTCTAATGATGGTTAAAAAAGACTATACTCAGCCATATGATGTAAATGCAGAAACTAAGGCACACGCATCTGCAAAATGCATGAAAGTGAAGGCTTGTAATATCATTAAACTGCGTTCCCGTTGATAACCCTGACCTATGACAGTCTGCCCAAACATAGATTTCAATTCTGCATTGAACATCTGGGTTAGTTATTGCTTGCTCCTGTTTGAGGGTGAGTGCTTTCACTCACTACTACCTAATCAGTCTTCTAACCAAATTCAGGTGGAATAAGCAGGCAAAATTTTCTTGATGCTATATAAAAGAGCCCTGCCCAAACCTTTTTCCTATTGAGCATGGCCATATAGGTGGAGAAGAGAGAAGTCCTTTTTTTTTTTTCAATGTCATTCTTCAGATTCTTTGTAGCCTAGCCCCACCCTATCACCTTGAATTATTGTCAATATATATTAACACCTGCTTCTAGATAACCTCCTCTTCAGAGCTTCATTTCTTATTTAGTTAAATTTGAAGTAGAAGCCTTATTTCTTTCTTTTTTGCTACTCTTCGTGCTTGAGAACAATGTCTGTGAACTTATTTTACTGTCTACTCTCAAGATACTCTCTTTAAACTCTATTTTACTATGGTGTCCAAAAATTTTAAGAGAAGTTGTTGTTGTTGGGATGATTAACTGTTAAACAACCAGTACTACTATCTGTTTATACTCTGCTTGCTGTCTTGTTTATACCTGGCGTGCAAGCTTCATGGGGCAGGAATCTTTTTGTTTGCTATGGTCCCTTACATCACCTAGTGCATTTTGACCACAGTTCCCTTATCATGGAAATGATAGTTATATTAACAAGTACTGAGAATCATCCTGAGTTTGTTAGATAAAGTATGGTCCATAGGCAAGAATGGCTGATGATCATCTTACATACCATGGCTGCAAAAGGTCTAAACAGTGGCACTGAGAGATAAGAAGGACAGACTAGCTTCTGTCATGACAAGTCATCTCTGCACTGAGGACACATGTGATATTCTTACTGAATAGTGCAGCAAGCCAAGCAACTAATAATGTTGCAGTAAGCGGTTGATGATCTTGAAACTGAGCAAGTGCTTTTGAGCTCGGTAATCTGCCAAACAGATTTCACAAACTATGATGGAAATTGTATGCACCAATTATTCTATCTTCTATTTAAGGAAAAACTTTCTAACATAATTAATAAATATTGTACACTAAGTTTAGTTAAATTGAAAGAAATTAAGTGCATTCTCTTGCAACATGCTTCACTGTATACAATCTATTTTTAGGAATTCCAGTCTCTATTAGTGATTATTTTATGCATCAGGTGTGTTCTCACTGAAGTTCATATAAGCTGCATTATTCTCAGTTGCATGAAATATTAAGATAACTTTAAAGGTGACTTTCAAGGTCGTATATCTTGACAAAATATTGTAGAACTGACAAAAATATTTGGCAGTCTGTTCTCTAGAGTAAGACTCTATTAAGAACCCAATGGTTAATCATGAAGTTAACACATACAATGATTGCCTGCTCTGCCCTCACCTTGTTTCCTATTAATTCAACATCACACCATGACAGTAGAGCAGATTGTCATCACTTCGTGGCATTATACATAAAACGTGTTGTTATAAACATTACATCAAATCAAGATGTAGGATATAAAGCTGGAGTAACATGTTTGGTGAAAAGTGATACCTTATCTCTCTCTGAATTTTGTTCCTCCATTTAAACATCAGTGAAAAGATTTTTGCAAAATCTGTTTATCATTATTCAGTGCTGGAAAGGAGGCAGACCAGAGAAACAGAATATTCTTTCAAAATTAGGAAGCTATAGTGAGTGTCTTGGAAAGCTTCTGAATGCATTGAAGCCAATATAAAAGAAGCAGCACCTTGTGAAGTGGAAGAATTAAGTATGCTTCCAGTAAGTTGAATAAGAACTCTTTATTTTGTTTCCTGGGAAGTTTTACAAGTTCAGGGGTAGGGCCTAAATTACAGAATGTAAAGAAAGGAACTCAAAGTATCTTTAAATCTAAATTCAGAGGAAAAAAAAAATCAGTTTTGAATTTTCAAAATGAGATGTTCCATTGAAATCTTTCATCTCTACTGAGATTTATTTAAGTTTAAACTGACTGGCATAAATGGAAAATAATTTTAAAACATGATATCAAAATATTCTATTCCAGCAAATCATCACCTTTATCAAAAACACTTTTCAACTCTTTCTTTTTTTAAATTAATATTAAATAATTTTTATGTCCTTTCATTTTTCCAGAACTGAAATTCCAATAGAAAAAGTTGTAGTCAAAAAATACCTGCCAGGAGAATTTTAAAAAAACCCCAAACACCTAAATAAGAATAAGGAAACTACTAAGCTACCATAAAATAGCTTAAGTTGCATGTGCCCACTATAACTTGGATGCCCAAAAGGATGTTTTGTAACACCAAAAAAAAAGGAATTGGAACTAAAAGATGGTCACACCTGCAGTACTGCAGTAAATCTTTCTATGCTTTATTCAGGTTTGTTGTAAAAAGTCCCAGACTTTCTCCATTTTCCATGAGCTTTTCATAGCCTATGAAAAGCTAAGCAAGTCTTCTCTGATACTGAGCAAAAATTTACCTTTACTAAAATTTGTCATCTTTTTCTCATATAGCCTTTCAACCCCACAAATATTTTTTTTTCAACCCGAACAATCTTTAGAAATGGAAAGATAATTATCATGTTATCACTTCATCCTCACTCAAGGTAATATATTTTTTCATCCAGCTTTTCTTAAATTGAGGTCACAGCTCTCAATATTACTTTTATTTCTTTAGCTTGCACTGCACTCACTTTTATTTGTCTATGTTTTGGAGCACTGAAGTGATTAGAACAGAATCTAATCCACAAGGGACTGTCTTATCAAAGCTGTATAGAGATATACACTTGCCTCTTTTCCTGATGATCTGATGTCTCTGCAAAATCTTTTTCCCTTGATCAAAAAAGGATCAATATACAGTGTTGCGTTACATGAGCTATTTTTCCTGTTATCATAAAGAGAAAGGGCTGACTCATCAACCCCCCTAATTACCAGATGTACGTTGACTTCAGTGACTGTACTTGGGTGGATGGGTTGGAAAGCGGTGTTACTGTGAGTTAACGTGAGCTACTCTTACAATGGCTATGCAGTGGACTCCAGACGTCACATACTTCTCAGAAAATAGACTGACAGTACCATGGATTCAGCTTAATATTTGGAACTTACCAGTGCAAATGCAAACTCCTTCAACCTATAGGCATGAAAAGCAGTGACTTAAATTGAAGCTCTCCTCTAGAAAGATTTTAAGAGAGGGTCTCATTGTACTCTCTGCAGAGTATGTAGGGGAACTGGTGTGGTACTTGATTCCCCTGCAGAACTGGCTGAAAATGTGGTGGCTACCTGATCAACCAAAAAATTGCACTGCTGGATATTTTGTTTGATATTCCCCATACATCTATCCTAAACCAAAAGATGCTTCTTGGATGGGCATAGCTGAGCCTATGACCGTCCTAATTAATGAGTGCTGATCTTTTCTCAGCCCTCCCACTGCTGTGTCCTATTGACCCAGATGCAAATGTTAGCAGTCTTAACAAATCTTCTTCTTGCTCTGACCAGCAGCTAGTGCGATGACCTGGAGCTTTACACGGGCATTGATTCTGGAGTCTGAAATAGCTACAACAGTTGGGGCAGAAACCCCTGCCACAGCCGTTGAATTGTTCCTGGAAAGTAGGTAGCTGCTCTGAGATGCAGACCAGCATTTTTCTCTCTCTCTCACAGGTTCTCATCTTTCATCAGGACTATGCCAGAGCTGCACTGATAATTATTTTTCCTGCCTGATAAGATTTCTTTCCATTTTAATGTGATAAGTTAACATTTCTGCTCAAGTTACCTGTATAGACAGTACTGGCTGCGACAGTTTCGCTAGGGAACTGGGATGCACAGCTCTTCCAGTTCTTTGTCACAGCATGGCCTGTGTACTCCGTACTTCTAGTATACTTAGGAAGAAATCCTCCGCAGAGGATTAATATGGATACAACAGATAAATCAGAGAAGCATTAGAGAAGAATTAATCCTGATGAGAAGATATATACATAATTTCTTTTTTTCTTTTTTTCTTTTTTTTTCCTTCTTTTTCTTCATTCCTTTATTGTTTTTATCATTCAACCTTCTCGGTTACAGAAACTGAGAAGTGAGAATTCAGCTGCAATGAAGACAGGAGTTCTTTAAGTCCACTGTGCTGGCCAAATAACAGCTGGGTCTTGCTATGGAATATTCTAACTCTTAGCTTGGGTTAAACAATCTTGCAATGTGTTGTTGCCCACATTATAAGTAGTCTTGGTAAGGTCAGAGCTGAAATGCGTTGGAAAGCAAGTTACTTCTTTGTGTGACATCCTTTAAATAAGAATTAAAAGTCTTAAACAAGGGAGTTGGAAAAATGATGTCTTCTATTCTAAGCACAGGCATATTTCATAATCCCAAACAACACATATATAAGCGTAGGCTACTGTTTGTAAAGGTTTCTGCCATTGTGGACAAGTGGGACATTGAGGATTAGACAATCAGATAGGAAATGTTGAGAAAATACCATGCACAAAAGGGGCTGTAGAAAGCATCTGCAAAAAGATCTGAAATAGCAAAAAAAGAAAAGAAAGAGCAGCTTGGGATATAGTGCTGTAAACAAAAAAATCTTCCTTCCCGTTGTTTTCCTCAGGCACTCAGGGAGCCAGAGCTGTATATGTTCGTTATCAGTAAACAGAATTATATCAAGGATCTGATTTTTTTTTTCTGTAGATGAAAAAAGCCCATGCAACTCTGAATTTTTGTTGGCTATTCAGGTACAAAAGCAGTAATGTTGCCTAAATCAGCAGTTGTCTGGAGTCCACACTTTCCCTGCAGAGTCTATAAATTGTTACAGTGGGAAATTAAACATTTCCAAGCTTATCATTTTTTTCCTAAATCTTGTCATTTTCTGGGTGATGTCCAGAAAGATTATCAAAGAGACTTGGGTTATGTTAACATTCCCCCATGCATTCCTATGAGGAGTGGCCCTTCCAAGGCAGTTCAATAAACAGATAAATCAAGGGAAGACATTCATAGGCATATCAACAGTGGGATATTTAATATAAGTTACAACTTCCTCTCTTCACACTAGCAAGCTGTTAATAGCATTCGATTCTTCTGCTGCAAAATTATACATTAATTTTTAAAGGATAGCTCTAGACAAGTGAAAAATTGGCAATGTATCCTTCCACGAATTTATTTTTAAATTGTTTTCCCAGTTGCAGGGCTGGCTGTTTCATATTTTAATAAATATATCATTCAAATTAGCAAGAGTCATATGAAACTAAATTGGGTTTTGAACAGGAGAATTCAAACGACAGAAATTGGCTAGGCTGCTGCTTGTTTTTTGTTCAGCTCACCTTTACAAAGTGACCATATGTTATATCTTCATTTCTTGGCAACTGTAAGAGTTGCATGCAGATACAGTCCTTCTGTTGATACTCTCTTTTCATTGTAGTGCTTCTGTCTAGAGGCGTCATTTTGTGAACAGCTGTAATGTTGTTATTAAAAGCAATATATATATTTTAAAACAAAATAGTAGACATATGTGCCTACTGTCAATGCAAGCAAGTCTATCTAAATGTCATGTCGAGTGTTGCAATGGCTGGAAAACAAAGCTGCTTTCTCCCATTTGCATTTCTGAAATCAATTTTGTGCAGGCTTACAATCTGTCTGCTTAAGAAAACCTATTCTGGGAGATGCTCAGGTATGAACTTGGCACACATAACTAGAGATACAGAACTTGATTCTTCACTGCCTTGATCCCTTTATAACCATTTACCCCTGTGGAAAATAGGTAGAAAACACAACTGTTCATTTTCAGTAATATGGCACACTCACTTTTCATAAGTGATGACACAAGATACAAGCAATTTAAGTAATGAAGAGTGTTCTATTTGATGTTTTTATTAGAAGTGTTTTGCTATTCTAGCACTATCTTTAAATGAAGCCCCCTGAAATCATAACGGCTTGATTTTTTAGTAGTTGGGGTCAAGAACGATAAGGTTATGATCTTTTGAACTTAATTTTAAAACCTGCAAAATGCTATTGGTTTTCAGATCAGATTACTGTTTTTGATATCCTTGTTTATGACTGTCTAAAAGATCTTCAATTAAAAGAACATTAATTTTCTAATTGTGTAGTAAAATACTTGATGATAACCTTACACTGTTGAACAAATAACATCTATGAAATTATTAGAGATTTATGTTACAGTATTTTTATTTTATTTTATTTACTTTAAATTTTGTCCTGTATATCAAACTAATAAAGTCAAATGTTAGTTACATGTGCGAATGCAAATTTCTGGCTGCTATAGTGTAGTATGAACATCTGGATTGTAGATTCATAAATACAATGCAGAAATGAAAATGTCATTTGGTAGACACTATGAATCTAGTACCTCCAAAAGCGAATGGAAATGGGAGTTGCACAACTGATTTCAGAGCAAAGTCCACAGAATTACTATCACCAGACACCACTTGAGGATCACGCACAGAAGTTTCCCTCCTAACAGAGGACCTGCAAAGCTGTTTTCCTACATCTCCACAGAAAAGGCTGGCATGTTCAAATGCGCAGCTGGAAGAGTTTGGCTTCTTTACAGGCAAAACTAAATAAAACCTTACGATGAGTGTTTCTAGACTAAATGGTCTTCCTCTGAGAACCCTCAAGAATGCATTGGCTTCTGTGTTACGGTATCCTTAGTAGTGATTCCCTGACTTAAAGAAAACTATGGATGAAGATATTAATAAAAGAGGAGACTGGGGGGAAAAAAAAATCCAAATATTTTTAGACACCATAACTGTTGTGTTTTTGTCCTTTTAAAATTCTCAGACTTAAGTTTAATAACATTTATTTTTTTACTTTAGCGTATGTTAATTTTATTAGATCCCCTCCCATGTATAAATCTGGCATATCAAACCACAATTTGCATTGTCAGCTCCTATGAGTGAAATCTATTGCAGTTACAGGGCTGTCCTGCTTTTGCCTTTGTAGCAACTTTCAGACCACAATAACCATCATCAGTTTAAAGCAGGCAGATCCATTACATTTCCTCTGTTCCTACAACCCCACATTAAGCTAATATTATCTATTTCCCAAGTGAAAAAAAGCCCTTCCAGTCCTATCAATTATTAATTCCTTGCTTGCAGCTAATGTTTTGTTTGAATTATTTAAATGCATCTTCATTTATCAATAAACATAAAATGTTAAACAAAGAATACTGATGAAGGGCATTATTTAAGCCATAACATTTTATGAGATTATTTCAAGCACCTTTTTTGATTTATTAGCACAATATGTTTTATAATTATTTTTCCATTTCTAAAAACAAACCAAACCAAAACAAGAAACACCATGTTTCTGGGTATCATCAAGAGATTCGGAGGCTTACTGAGTGCTTTCAGGAATGTTACGTTTTGGTTTCGTTTCTCAAAAAAAAAAAAAAGTAAATTCCCCATCCATTTGCTAAGAAAATTCAAGACACAGTTAAGATATAAGATGACCGTGATTTATTATGAGAATAACAGTTACTGAAGTTCACTTTAGCCTCCGTTTCTTTTTTTCCAATTGCAGCCATTGTATCAGAAACAGACTGAAACCCATGCCTATTGTTAAAAGACTTGAAATTAAAACAATTGAGGCAAAAGAACAATAAGTGGTCCATTGTTTTTATTATCTTGATGTGTCTGTCATCATTTTAAAGAATAAGGGGAATAGTTAGGTAACTGAAATAAAATCAGTATTATAATATTTATGATTTAATTCAAGCTAATTCTGTCAGTTTAAATAACCCCTGCTTAATATGGAACATTTTTAAAAATGCTGCTTTTTTTTTCCTCCTGGTTTGTAATAGAATAATTTAAAATAATTTTAAATTAATATCACAGGCATATGAAAGTGATATTTCTTGAAGTTAAAAGAATACTTAAGACTATAGCCAAATTTTACCCCATGTCCACTGTGCCCCTTTACCTTCAGGTGTAGAATTTTCTCTGTTGCTACAAAACCATTCAGAAGCTTGGAGAAAATAGCAGTTCGGTCATGATCTTCAGACAAAATCTTTTGTGATCATATACCAAAGATTTTTAACAAAAATACCTTCAAAAGACTTCTTTTCTGTAATAGAGTATATTGTGGGATTTCTTTGGCGATCCAGACTGTACAATGAATAAATTATGTCTGTGGTTTTAACACAAATGTTAATCTTTCCAGTTTATCACAACTCTCATCCATTGAAAAGATTCCTTTCAAATAATTGCTTATGACCGTTTGATAAGACCTCAGAAAAGGTGTCAACAATGATCTAGGTCCTATTGTATTACGCACTTATAAAAAGTGTGCTTTCCCTGAGGGTTATCGGTCACCTAGCAAGACAGAAAAAAGATGAAAGTCAGGAAGTGTTAACTGCTCAGTTTTATGTTAAGAAGTTAAGGTACAGAAGTCCTGTACACACTGAATAGTTCTGCTGATTAAAAGTATAGTATGAAGAATTTCTCATTGTAATAGGCTACAGTATTGGATACAAATATTGTTGGTGGCTCCAAACTATATTCATGACTTCTAACTTTGTGGAACTGTTGTTTCGCCCTTGCCTTCCCACAATGAGCTAAAAAATTTCTGGATATTTGTGTATATAATTAGATTTTAAAGAGTAGAAAAACATCCGGAGGTCTGAAAAATGATCCTGAGGTACAGGGTGGCAGAGAGAGTTTCTAAAAGGTTTTTAAAAATGCAATAATTTTCACTTCCAACTACACAAGCAGACCAAACTGCATTGCTGCTGCATTGAATGGAGCAACAACCTGTCAGAAGCAAAGTTTGAAAGTTCATACTAAATATACTTTATATTAGTTTGCTGTGAAAATATTTCAGATTAATGTCTACAATTGGCGTTGCTGTAGACAACAAATATTAATATCCTACAGAAAAACTGGTTCAGCATTGATGCTCTGTATATGTAAGGTGTCTACAAATATGAACCAAGAATCCAGAACTGCAGAACGAAAGATACAGTGTATGCTGCTAAAATACAGGCTCATTACTGCACTGAAAATTGTTCATTCAAAGGAGGCATAAATATGGGATATTTAGAAACAAAGCAATTTACCTGTTTTGAGCTTCCAAGTATAGTTACAGAAATAACTTAATTTCTAACACTGAAATGCTTTGATAATTGATATCTCTGGAAGATTAAATTTATTAAACCCACACATTGAAATAAAGACATTTTTTAATGAAACATACAGCATTTTCAGTATAACAGCAGTATTTATTACTTGGAAAAATACTAATTATACCCTATATACATTTAGTATGTCTGGTAATGTGCAGGTAATACTTCAGGGAAAAAGTCAAGTAGATTATACTAGCAAATTGTATCTTATTTCTACTGGTAATTTGAATCATATACTCATGGAAATGTTGATTGAAAGGAACTACTGGAGGTTTAGTCCAATTTACTGTTCAAAGTCAGATTATTATCATCATCATCATCTTAGAGTTTTACAACTTTCAGTGGAATACAAATGTTAGGTGAGATTAGGGATGCAGTGGATCTACACAGTGCTTTAAGCGGAAAGGTGGTTTACTATTTTTGTTTCATTGTTTTTCTTATGCATTCTCATATTTTAGTTTTCCATTTCCTCCATTTGACTGTTCTCCATTAAGGTTTGGTCCTCAGCACTGATGACAACCTCAGCTGAGGGCTGCGATACCTCATCAAACGCAGTGCTGCATTGAGTGGGAAGGACTCTGTAAGAAGGTGGTCCTTTGCTATTGTCTAATGCAGTTCCCCATGCCATATCATCTGCATTCAAGAACTGGTCAAATAGGATGTGTCTGCTTTGAATTATTACCTATAACGTAAGAATATGGCAGAAGTCAGTTTTGAAGGTTCTCATGGGAGGCATATCTGTGAAGCGGTCCTCTCCCTCGGTGTGCAAGGGTGTTCAGAACACTGAGTGCACACATGACTCCCAAACTCCTCCTAGACACCAGCGAGCATCATCACAGCTTTGATTCCATTCCCAGAACTACTAATCTCCCACATCAATATTTCCTGGAACAGGACCGCAATGTTGAAAAGCTGACTGGCTGTTGCTGTAGGCAATAACTCATGGAAAATGCAAAGCAGAGCGTTAGCCTACCTGCAAGTGTGGGCATGGGAGTGGGATGTGGGCACCCTCCCGCCTCCACCAGAAGGTAGCATGTCAGTAGATTCATGCCTACCCCTATTTAGAAAGCTTTTCAGTGTTATTTATCAATTTACGTCACTCTTTAAAACCATGGTACATTAGTTAATTCCTATATTACAGTGAAATTCCTATGGAAACACATATTACAGCCACATTAATATCACATTAGCTCATCATGATTAATGTTATTGCAATGAATGAATTAATAATGATTTGCCTCTTTACCAAGTTTTTTTTTTTACCTTGACATGAAAAGGATCCATGGCATTGATTATCACAAATATAATGGATTGATTCATCATTTATGGGAAAAGAGGCTGCTCTTCCCATAAAGCTTATTCTTTTATTGCTTCCCCCCCACCCCCACCCCACCCCACCTTTCCTCAGTAGATGTATTATCTTTGGCAGGAATTCAAAACATCTATAGATCATTCATAGGAGTAAACTCAGCTTCAAGTACTGTGACTTGAACGTTAGCTGTGAGAGAATGAATGGAACTCAGGTGAATGAGTTGTCACATATAAACTTTGTCAGGAAAGGAAATAGTTATCCTGGGTAATGAAGGTTAGGCATTAATGGCTGCCCTCTGTGCAGTGAGATTAGGTGCTCTGCAGCTACTTAATTGTGGGTAAAGGTGATCTACCAGCATATGTTGTGACACCAATGTATGCAAAAGCAGTAAGATATCCAGTGCTGCCGTTTTGCCCAGATTAGGGGCAGGGTTTATGTCCTCATTGAAATGGGAAGTTACTGAAATCAATCTCTTGATTGGTACTGTGCTCTTATTACTAGAGGGTGGTCAGTAGATGTACACTGTGTATATATATTTAGAGATCCTTTTGCTATAAGCACTTGGGCTTACTTTTCATCACAATTTTTTGTGATTATCTTAAAATTTATAGTTTTGCCACTATTTTTTTCTGCTGTTAATTTAACACTAAAAAATGGAAGAGATTATTCAGTATTTTGGTTTTCTTTTCCCGTCTTTATTTTTTCAAGGACTTGATGGCTAAATCAAAGTTGCAAGAGTACAATGGAGCACAAACCAATGAAGAAGGACTAATTCCGTATATAAAATAATACAGCTTTCCAAGCACTGCCCTTGTGATACCGATAGGGTCATTCACTCTATCAGTTATAGTTTTTTCTAAATTGGAAAAGCAACAGTTTTGCTCTCAGAGATCATGTCAACAGATGCGGTTTGGAGCCTCCAGATGTGGAAAAGCTAGAAATATAGGGAAAGGATTCACAGTGGCATCCAACTGCTCACTCCAGTCACACTGCCATATGTCGTACTTTTGTAAGCGTGTATGATAGAGGGGCAAATTTTTAATGCTGATGTCAGTTGTGACATCAGGATTTTATCGACTACATTTAAGATACATATTTAAATGATCAAGGTGTTTTAAATCTTTTGCTATTCTGACTTGAGTGTTTTAAATTTTACTTCTTCCTCAAATTGCTGATGAAAATTTAATGTTTTAAAATCAGACGATACTTTCATTGGAAAAAGATCTCAGTGAGAAAAAATTGTAAAGATATCAAGATTTACATATGAAATATAATTTCAACAAAAATAATACAGCCTTTCAAAGTATTGACTTTGGATGATATCAAGTTCTTTTGATGTTTCTTAAGATTTTATTTTCTGAAGTCCACCACATGCCGATAAAAATTCTTAATATGATCTATCAGTAGATGTTATATACCTTGATATTGTACTTTGCATATAAAACCTGATTTTCTTCACCTGTCTTATTCTTCCTGGTTTATATAGGGAGCCTTTTAAAATACTTTGCAGCTACACAAAAAAGAAATATAGGCAGCCTCATAAATTCAAAGCCTGTGAGATTTCCACATCTCCAAAGTTGAAAAATTAAAATAAAATATGACTGGAGAAAGTTTTGTTTTCCATATTGTTTCCAAAAGTCAGAAAACCATATGTTTCACCACACTGCAAATGAACATTTTTCTGATGGAAAGGGTCATATAAAGGGCACTTCCACCTCGAACTGAGAGTTTAGGAATTCATTGAAAACCTGTATGTTAATAGTAAAACAAACCATGTGAATTTTCTTTGAAAGTCCAGTCTTACCTTCAGGCTCTGAATCTAGAGCTTGTTTGCAATTACATTCTGCACTATTAGAAATTAATCTAGCACCTATAAATGAAAATTCAATGTGGTTTTTTGATGACTGTTTAAAAAATTATTTCAGAATAACTTTTCAGTGTAAAATCATGTATTATTTCACTCTGCAGGTGCATTCTTTTAATACTGTGTTTGCACTGTTCCCAAGTGTTTCTTTAAACCTCTGAGAACAGCTCATTTAATCAAGTTCTCAAAAGAGAGGATCATATAACACTCTCAGATACTCCATGTAAGTCCAGATTGACACCTCTGAAGGTACTTATTGTTGTGGATGCATATTGATATAAATGAGACTTGTCTTTCACTAATTACTCATCCTCTTCTAATCTCTTCTTGTCCACAATTATTATAAAAGTCTCTAGGTTCACTTAATAGTTAATATGCTAACTCTTCAGGACAAATGGATCAAACACATGTATAGTGGTAGGAAGGAGAAACATTCAAATTTTACATCTTGCCTCTCCCCTAGATTTTATGCAGCACAAATGACGGAATCCAGTTGCCTCTAATAAAATTTTTAGTTGTTTTTCACGGTCTTGTGTTTAAAAGGGAAGGGAAAGTGGTAGAAGCACACTAGTCTTTTTGAGTGAGATTTATTAGCCCTATTTCTGGTGAAGAGGCTTAGACTAGCCCTACAGAAGTCTCAAGGTACAGTCTAGAGCAGTGATCTCCATTCTTCCCTGGCCTGTAAGCAGCACTGCTTGAAAACAAGTATATGTGAAAACCACTTAGCTTTACTTCTCAAGCTGGAACAGGGTGGCAGTGACTTCACAGGACTGTTAGCAACATCAGAGTGTGGTGGTTGTTTTTTTTTTTCTATATGAACTTTGGCTTTTGAACACCATTTTAGTAAGGGGATACTTATCCCTTAACTATACTTTTTTAAGAGCCAAACATTCTTTCTCCTTCCCTATAATCTCATGAAATTTCAAAATCAATTAAACTTATTAAAACATCTTAGGCTTTTCCCTTAATTTGGCAATATCTTAGTTACTGCTCTATTTTATAAACATTTTCGGTTGGGTTGTTTAGTCTCCCTGGCTGAAAGAAATCAGGGAGAACGATCTCTTCTGCAAAACATGATACAATGATGTGAGGAGTTTTTGGTTCTGTTTTTTTCCTGTAGTAATTTTCCAGGCCACAGATATGGCAAAGCTACAGGAATACATGATGTCAGCTTATTGTATGTATCAGACTTCTGCAGTGTTTGTACTAAACTCTCTTCCTGTGTCTTAGAGCAACCCCAGACAGCAACTAGGCATTACGTTTGGGATTACAGTCAACACCGGTGGATATTCATGTTGTTCCGTCAGCCACAAAGTAGGTCTGAACGACCTTTGTTGATGAAAGAGACTGTCACTTCTGTATGAACCATCAAACCTACTCCAAAAATATCTTGGAGCAAATTCTGACCTCTGTCTGGGAGAATGTAGGGGCAATAAATGGCTGCACAATTTGAGGAAAAACCCATAGCTAAGAAAGAATACATGGCTGAGGTATCCTTGAAGTAGGATATCCGGAGGGCAGTACTACGATAGAACATAATGTGAAGCTACAAGGATCTACAAACAGCACATCAGCAGTCTAAAAAGGCCAGTATCTACTGCAGCATGGAACCTGAACGACTTTTTTGTACATCGTCATCTTGCTTTGTTGACATCCTGGAAACTGATTGTTCATGAAATGTAATGTAAGCATAAGCCCATGATATGTGAATTGTCTGATTCTTTATGGGAATACTCAAATACAGACTCCCCTGAAAAAAAAAAGAAAAATTTACAGGCCATAGCCTAGGACATAACCTTCCTAGGACATAACCTTTCCTGACAGAAGAGTTTTTTGAAATGTTATGGTCTCTCAAAACTAGACAAAAATACAAATGCCAAAGGCAAATAGCAATATTCTTATGTTACTTTGTCTTAACTCCTCTAAGACATCATGCAACCCAAATACTTTTTTTACATTATTCTTTTCAGACTTGCTCTTTTATTTTACACACCAGTTCACTTCCTTGAATGTAATAGATATTTTATATTATATATAAAGCATTTTTTGATTGAGGGATTTCTTAATTTTTCAGGATAGAATTTAAAAAGAATCCTTTATCTTTGATTTTATTTATTGTACAAACCTGGCAACCTATTCTGGGAAATTCCAAGAAATCTGGATTTTTGAATCATATTCCTCCACATATGGTACTAATTTATCTTTGTCTTGCCTTCATGCAACACAGCAACAGATGTTGAACATTTCTGCTTTTTAATAGGCCTCTGATCTTACGAAGATCCTTTTCAGGAATAGGCAGAAATATGTTTTTAAGCTACAGATCATTTACAAGATTGTCTCTGATGAAGTTTGTTTTGCTAACAAAATGGATTTCATCCCTTTTTCAGATGTTTTGATTTCACATTGAGTTCTACAGTGAATTTGCACTGGGAAAAATTGTAATGTTTAAAAGTTGTCCTTTTTGTAGATCAGATTAAACTAGACATGGGATTAGAGTGCTGACCTATATTCATGAGTTTAATTGCTGCTGTGTACTTTAACTTCTTACAGATGTACTATTGAAATGGTTAACCTTTACTGGCTATCTTCACTAATATGACCTTATCTCTTCAGATTCTGATTTTTAAAGTGGATGTTTAAAAAAATTGTTGAAAGGTTAGATTTTCTTATGCATTTTGGGCAATTTCAGAGGAGGTATTGGCCAAGTCTCGTCAATATATGTGGATTGATTTGTATGGTGTCACCAAGCCAAAGTAGCTGTAAATCCATCTGAATCAGCCAGATGAGACTTGCATACAGCTGGTTTATATTGGATGGAGCAGTACAAAGCAGCTGGAATTTATTGGTGAATCTGACCTACTATTTATTAGTAATTTATGTAGTGCATGGCGCATGTTATGTGGGTATATATCAGCAGATAGATACATATGCACAAGCTTGCACACAGGTGCTATACAGATCATTAGTAATGTGGACAGAGACATAAGAGATGCACTGAGTGTGCTTCTCAAGTAACTTGAGTTAATAACATCAGGGAAGAGGGCCTACAAAGTTAATTGCACACTTTTTCTCATGCATAATCTACAAGACTTAAGAACAAGTAGGGGAAATGGTTGTTCTGCACCCAGATAAACAGATTTTGTGCATCATACAAAATATACAGCTAAATAGCTAGAGTAGGTTTTGCTCTGTATTTTTTTTCCCACATATATATGTGCAAAGTGCTTATGAATATCCATCTCAGGAAGACTCTTCTCTAGTGATAGAAACCTTTGAACTCATTTTACAGGAAAGGGAAAATAATTTTTCAAACAATTATTAGCCATTATCAAACCATGCTGTTCTACTAACAGAGCTTTAAAATGTAAGGTATTAATTGGAGACCTTGAAGCGAATTGCCCAGTTCTTCATGTCTCCTATGGCCATTTACATCCTGAATGGGACTCAAGAATAGTCATAAAAGGTTCTAACCAGGACAAAAAAAAAAAAAAAAGAAAAAAAGTGAAAGAGAAAGAACCCCATAAAGTGCTACAAAACCATTTGTTTTAATCTATTGGACTGTTTTAAATTTCAAAGCTAAAATTTGTTTTGAACTGGAAAACTAAAATTAAGCATATCAAAGTGTTGAAGGAGGACATTTGGAAACTTTTTCGTCCTTTCAAAAGTCAGTGAATTCAATGATGATGATGTCTTTCAGTTTCAACAAAATGTTTTTTTTTTAATTGAGACTTGTATTGCTAATAATTATTAATTATTATATTGTTATTTCTTAGTAACAAATATGCAAAAAAAGAGAAGGAGGAAGGAAAAAGAATAAAAAAACCAAAAATTGAAAATTGAGAATCTAAAGGTTTCAGACCTTCCCACAACTAAAAATCCAAATAATTTCCCACAGAAAATTTACACCTGTATTATCGAGTATATAAATAGCTTCTAAAAGCATACTCATAGATCAGCTTTTCCATTCTACCCTGTGGCTTTTTTCTGAACCCTCAGAATAATCCAAATTATATTTGGTAATCTATTGCCAGTGTTGTCAAGGATTACATATTAGTCACACTGGTTTTATCAGACGTGATAAAAGTTGTTTGAATAAGGTTGAAGGAAATGCACTGGATATTACTAACATTCACCTCATGTTTCCACCTTAAGAGTGTTTACAGCTATGCTACTTGGAGAGCCTGCAGGTAAGCAAACGCATCAGCCCTAAAACACAATTAAAAGTCTGATGCTTAGTATTCAATTTTTAGGGTTATCAGGACTCAAGAACTTATATTTAGAGCCTATACTATGTCCTTTAAGCAACATAAGATCTGGACACTGGTATTAGTTAGTATTTGTTTTCTCTTTACACTGGCTAGTTTTCAAAAAGTTCAATTTAAAAAGTGAAAAAAGGTCATGCCCAGGAAGAATCAAGTTTCTGATGTTTACAAAGCTTTTTGATGAGACTATAATATGGTCAGAGTGCTATGGTCAATATGGTACGTGGCTTGTTCACTCTTGGATCCGTGTGTCAGATACAACTGGTGATGTCAGGCATAGCCTCCATTATGCATTATTGCCCAAGAGTGCTTTGCTCATATTAAACTGCATTATTTTCAGAAAACACTAAGTAGATAGCATGCACGAGGATCTGGCAACCTTGTTTATGTATTTGATGTGTCATACAGCACACTGTAGGTAGCTGTGTAGCTCTAAAATGAGTTTGCAAAGTGTCGGAGTTAGTGCATGGAATTATAATTCCCTCCAAAACCAAGGTTTTTCTTCTTTTTTTTTTTTTTTTTTTTTCCTAATGTGTTATAAACTAACCAAAGGTATAAAGGGACTCAGTTTGCACACAGTGGACAGAATGTTCATGTATTTTTTTCTAGCTGGCATTTTTCCCACTAGTCAAGAATGGGAAATCTGTCTGGGTTCTGAAGGTCTGCTTTATTAATTTATACTACAAACTGGTAATATTGCCTCTCCGTAAAACAAAGCAAACAAAACCCCAAACAAAGATGCCCTCAAACCAATTTTCAAGTCTAATGTAAATCTGATGTTAGAAAGAGACACTTCTTGCCAGTGGGCATTTTGAATAGCTCCTGAGCATTACATCGCTGTTTTACAAGGAGCTGTTAAAAAGCTATGTCAGAAGAGAAGCCAGCTCGCAGAAAGAATGAATATATATACAGAATAAATATTTTTAACCTGGAACTTTTTTACAAAATTCTCAATGAAATGTTAGCTAGTTTGCCACTGATGTGGCAGCTTACTAATTATCTATACAAAATGCCATAGAAGAGTTAAACAACACGACAGTGTCTTACAAACATGCATCACATGCGCAATCTGTTCAGTTGCTCTCTGTTCACCTAATGTAAGATACAGGTGCAGCCACATCAGTTCTGTTTCGCTTTGTGTGCAAATCAGTTCAACTTCTTTTGCTCAGTGGTGAATATAAACTCAGTAAAAATGATCACCTATCTCAAAAACAAAATCTAGGTTTTGTTCATTCCTGTTCTGATTTAATTTTCAGATTAAATGAATTACTTTTCTCTTTAATTTTATTAAAAATGAGATGTTTTTAAAGTTGATTAGCATTTCAGTTACAGAGGTTCATTGTTGGTGTACTTTTCAAGGCTCCAAATAGATCTGGCTCCTCTCACAGTAAGAGAATAACATGCTAACAACCATTTAGCCTCAGGATTGGTGGCTCACGGTTTAGACAGGTACA
>NW_009200127.1:0-1197 GCF_000690835.1 Fulmarus glacialis | reverse complement strand
AATTTTAGATCTACAAGTGCTGCCAAGCACCACTTTATTTGTCAACAAAACATTTTGATTATTTGGCAGAACAAAGTAACCTCCCTCCCTGCTTTCTCCACAGACATATTTGGCACCGGTTAATTTGTATGTCTTCAGACATATGTCAAGTCTGAAGCTGTTTCAGGCTTTAACCTCGCAGAACTTCTCTCTTTTAAGTACTTGTTTTTCTTAAAGCAGTAACAGCAGCAAGTTAAAGCCAAGAAGCGATTCGATCCTGCAACGAAATGGTTAAAAATCAGACTCTGCTGATGTGTGCTTCTCTGATCCATTACATTTCTCGCAAGCTGAGCTAAGAGCTGAGCACCAAGTATCAACTGTAATATGATCCAAGAGTTTATGGAAAAAATAACTGCACATACCAAGCATGCACATTTAATAAGATTTTGTTTCCATTAAAATATTCGAGAAACAGGATTTTTAAGATCTGCTTCTCTCTCTGACCGATTTTTAACGTTTCTCCTCCCCCCTCCCCTAAATACACACCTCCTTTCCAAAGACCAAACCCTTAAAAAAAAAAAAAAAAAAAGAAGAAAGAAAAAAGCAGTCCTACTGCAGGGAAGAGAGGCTTGAAAAACAACTTTGATTGGCACTTGGCCTGACCCACAGAGGAAGAAAAACAGTTTTTGGACAAAGAGCGCAAATATTTGAGCTCATTGACTTACAGGCTTTCTTAGCATTTGCAAGAACCAACCTGGTGCAAAATGTATCGGGAGGGACTGAATTAAAATAAAATCGAAAACGGCATCGCGTTCATCCTGGGCGCTCGGACTCGGCGCGTTTGCACAGCTCAGCAATTTTAATTCATTTGCGCTGGACAAACAAAAAGCACCTCTACTAATGCTCCCCGTTAAGCAGATGTCGGGAGGAGGTGGTAAAGCGATTACACTCCTCCTGAAGCACAGAGGGTCCGCGCAAGGGAGCTGCTGATAACTGTAGGGATGGGGTTTAGCGGACTGGGGGGGGGCAGGGGCTTTTTTGGTGCTTTTTTTATTTTTTTAGAGCTCTGATTTCAGATGCCCCCTCACAAAGGCTTGACGGAGATCGCAGTGATGAATTTTGCTGGCGAGATACGTGGATAAACTTTCCAAGCGCCGCTGGGCCCCAGGTCAATCCCCCACGCCATCAGGGAGGCCAGGCGACCCCAGACCCTCGGAG
>NW_009200126.1:13972-17804 GCF_000690835.1 Fulmarus glacialis | reverse complement strand
TTATTTGCTTGCCGGGGTTAAAGCACGACACCATCGTTAGCCTCTTCATTACTGGTCTTTTACGGCCACTTCATTACAAGCAGCTAATGAAGTCAGCCAATCAATCTGCTGCCCCTCTGTCCTCCTCAGACCTGTCTTTCCCTGTTGTACAGTAGAGCTATTCTGACCTAGCAGTAATGGTCCACAACATCTCCTGTGAGCAAGCCAAGGAAGGGCCCAGAAAATAGCATTACCTGTTCTTGTTTTGACTGCCCTTTCTTCCAAGCCCTCCCCAGTATCACTTCTGAGCCTCTCTGAGTGTTAACCAGTCCTTACTAATATCTTATCCGGCAGACTGACATGAAGTTGGTTGACACCCAGAGCTGGATGCTTTTGATTTTGTCCAGAGTGGTGACCAGACTGTCACATCTCCCATTTCACTTCCTGAAATAAGGGGTTTCAGCAGAACTTGCACGGAAGAGATAGAAGGCTTTGTCACTGGGGCCACACAGATTTCACCCACATACAGGCCTGAAATGGAGGAACCTGTGTTTGGAATTGGGCTAATGCAACTTTTGTGCATGGTCACTGGTGCTCATGCGGAGGGTTGGAGTCCTTAAACAAAAGGTATGAGTAAGACAAAGTTGTCCCTACTCATAGTACTAATCGGTGCATTACTCCACAATGTGAGCAAGTACTAAGGTAGAAATGCTTAAGCCCTACCAGAGTACTTTCTGTCTTGCTAAGGTCTTTCTGCCAACAAACCCTAATAACAGTGTGTGCAGCAATGGTGGCTGGAAACAACAGATTACATGTGTTAAGTGACTTTGTAATTGTGCTGGCTGTCAAAACATAGAAGAGATTGTTGTTAGTAGTTTGTATTGGTCTGGCTGCCTTTCCCCTGGGACTCACGATCCAGGGTGGACTGGAGGGGGACTTTGAATTGCTGTGTGATACCTGACTAATGCCCAGGGCATCTACCCCCTGGAAAGGCAGCACTGTACAGACAGAACAGTCCTGGGTCTAGTACGTTCCCTGCTAACGCTGAAAGTGCTGAGAAGAGAAGGAGGAAAGGGGGAGCACAGGTGCTGTTCTAATAGTTTTCCATTATTCAGCAAGGCTGGTTTACAGCAAAATGCCTGTCGAAGGCCAGTTTGTAGAGGGAAGAAATAAGACTGCCAGGGGTTTGGGAGTCCCCAGTGCTTTGCATGTTAGGGGCCATTTTTTTATATGCGAGGGAAGGGGAAAACATGAAGTAGAGGGAAATATGTATAAAGTCCTCCTTCCTGATCTGATCCTTAGCTGGTACAAAGCGGGAAGGCTGCTGAAGCCAGCCCAGCTGCTCTGGTTTACACCAGATGGGGCAAATCCAAACCACCCACCAGGTGGGCATTGCTGCCCTCCCAAATAGTGTGGATCAGGACCATGGCTCTAACAGTGACCAGTCGCAGCTGGGAGGTTTCAGGCTATTCTTCCTTGTCCTCCCCAACCCTCCCCCACTGCTTCTCATCCTCAGTCTGCACTCCAACCCAGAGAGCTGGGACACAAGCAGGGAGCTTATTTATAGGGAAAAAAAAATGTCAGCGGGGGCAGGCAGAGGGGTGTGAGTGGAAATGAGTTGTGCTGATAAGCCTTCTGACTGTATTTTATTTTACTGAGGTTCTTAACAAACAATCTTTATGAAATGCAAACCTGGCTTATCAGGCTAATGCAGATTGTCTGAAATCCTTATCTCCACGGGCCAGTTAGCTGGAGTGATCCCCTTTTCACAATGAATAGAGAATGAAGAGCTACACACAAGCCTACCCCTCCCTCCTTCCAATCATTGCCATTTACTGGCACTGAACCGAACGGCTCTGATTTCCAAACTCATAAATAACGCAGCGGCTTCAGAGCTGAGCTGTCCTGTGTTTTCAAAGAGTGGTTCAGCTGTGCAGGGAGGCTGAGTCGGCCGGGAGGGGCATGGGAGCAGGGCTGGAAAAGGAAAAAAGGAAGAAGTCCCTGGTTTGTTGCACCTCTCTGAGAAGAACAGTCTGTGTTTAAGCTGACTTCTAATGCTAGACATAGCGCCGTCTCCTCATACGCACAGATGCATCCCTTCCTCTAACCATTGTCAGTGGATCCGGCCCCTGACGTTTGAATATGTTTCCTTGGCATGCTTTTTGCTCCATAGCTTTGCCCGCTGTGTGCTGGGAAGCACACAGCTCACAAATAGCTGCTGCTATTTGTAGGTTGAAGATTTATGGTGAGAAACGTGCCTGCTGCTCAGGAGAAGGTTTTTTCTTCGTTCTGTTCATGTTGTATATGTATTTTCTGTACCTCCTGTAGGTCAAGTTTGTGTACCTGGGGAGCAGATGACAGCTAAATAGCTCTGCTGCCTTTTCCGGGGACAGAAGCATGGAAAAAAGTAATAGCAGCTGTGAGGAAGTTTTATTGTTCTGGCTGCTGAGCTCTGGGGAATACATGTAAAAGTCCGTCTCTGGGAACATACGATGGAGCAAACAGATGCTGCTGTTGTCTCTGTGTGTCTGTGATCTGTGGCAACATTCTCCCTTCCTGGGACACCATGAGATGCCAGGTGATCTGCACCAGGTCCTAGTCTTTTAAGTGTAAAGTACAGAACAGGCCTGTACTAAAGTGACAAGACCTAGTGAAGAAGGGGCCTGACTTTATCCACTAACGTGCAAGTTTTTCCCTTTTGAATGTTTTTCTGCTCAAGAAGCAGAAAATTTGGTGCAAGGGGACCTCACTAAACTACAGTTGTACAGAGGAATAAGGTTCTGTAGGAAACAAGTTTCCCACAGCACGTGGCACAGAGAAATGCTAGTGGAGTTGCTGTCATTTCTTCATTCCTCTTAGCATCTAGGCAGATGCCAGTATGAAGGATTAGTTCAGCAACAGAAATGAACTTCCTCAAAGCAGAAGAGCTTTTGTACCCCAGGATGCAGTTTATCCCTTTGTATTGATACTAGTTAATTGCTAAATCCAGGAATATGAATTACACCAAAGCATGGAAATATCTTAGTGATACCTCTACCATGGAGCATGGAGATATCGCTACTATACGGTACATTAGGCACCTTGCACGACATGCTACATTCCACAGATGCAATTGCTGTCCAGCTTTGCACATTGTGCAAGCCAAAGCACATCAGCCAGCAGCTGGGAGGAGTTATTGTTTCTAGGTATTACTAAGGTTTGAGCCCTGGTCTCTGTGCAACATACAGCAAAAGGGCAGCTCTCTGTGTCACAGCTCTCTGTGTCACAGCTCCTCAAAGAAAAACACTCAGTGGAGATGACTGTGCATGTGCTGTCAGCACACACAAGGTCTCATCTGCTGGCTGCTTCCCAGCTTTTGTTCTTGTGCTTTTTCCCCAAAAGCGAGAAGTGGTTTCTCCTTCTTGCTTCAGAAGAGAAACTGCTGAAACAAACAGGCAGGATGACTTCATGATATTCTGCAAGACCATTATGTAGCATTACTCATTCACACTGCTGTTGGTAGGAGTAATAAAGACACATTGCATTGCACTCTTTAGGTGGTATCTGTGAGTGGCAGCTGTCATGCAAGTCTTCAGAGATGCCCAGACAAATACAGCAGGCGTGAGTGAATATGTAAAGCAACATCAGCATCTCCAGACCTAGCTGTGAGGATGGAGTGTGCTCCTGGAAACAAAGACTTACAATTAGCCTTGGGTGATTATATTGCAGCATTTCTACTGCAGGATTAAATTTAGTTGTGTCTCTTTTCTTCTAGAAAGTTCAGGTTTTGTTTCACTGGAAACCTCAAAAACCTCTTATAGTTGCCTGGCCTTACAGATGTCCCTCTGTACAATGGAAAAATGTGCACATTCTT
>NW_009200126.1:0-13941 GCF_000690835.1 Fulmarus glacialis | reverse complement strand
CTTTCCCTGGCTTTGATGCAAATGTGTGTGGGAGGGTCCAGTTCATGCTACCTGCTATTTCTCCTAATCTGGAGATCTGTGTCGCCAGTTCTTTCCATTCTACAGTTAACATGTTTCTCAGCTTGGAGTTTCACGCCTTCATCATTGGTGGACATGTGGGGTACAGACCTGATTCTGCTGAAACCAGCAGCTGAACTCGTCTTGCCAGGACCTGAAATTCATCCATCTCCCCATCCTTCTGGGACAGCTTGACTCAGCCCCCATCGATGCCCTTATGTGCTTCTGAGATTTGTAGTATGACCAAGAAGCTATGGCGTTCACCTTCTTTTCTCTTTAGGTTTTCTTTTAGTGTGCCTGCTGAGTTGCTACAGGAGAGTTAGCTGCTTTCCTGTATGGGAGGTTTTGGACTGTGCTTGTGGGAGAGCCCTTTTGCAGGCTTGTTCCTTCTCCGCTGAGCATACAGCTGGGTTGCTCTGGTGGGTCCTGCTGCCCTTCCCACAGTTGTCACCTCAGCCAAGTCCCTGGATAACTGGACCAAGTGGGCAACTGCTCGTGGGCAATAAAAAGATAACATGTTGGGTGTGAGGCTTCGCAAGCCTTGAGCATACTCATCCCCATGTCACTACATTGTTCCTGGGGGGAGATGGGCTACAGCCTGAGAAGCTCTCTGGTGATGATGTTAGAGCAAGGATCGGGTCTGGTCTGCTCCCAGCTGAGCGGGGTACTGGCGAGCACAGAAACTGTGCTTTTGGTTCCTGCGTGTGCAGGACCCTTCTACTCAGCTCCTTTTCTGCGGTGGGTCTGGATGGGCCCCACTGAACTACCCACGGGGAAACTGGGAAGAGCCACACAAGCTGGCCCTTTTCAAAGGTGATGGCTGTTCCTGATAATGCCAACTGGCTCAGCTTCCATTTCAGCTTCCTGAAGACTAATGCAGACAGATCAATTAGGGACTGTACACAAGAAGCTGCAGCTCCTCAGCCCTCCCCCAGATGATAACAAAAATATGCCCCCGCTTTTCTCCTTCCTTGAAGTCCCCAGGAGAGAATTAGCTGGTGCTGCAGGTGCAGTTGTCCTGCAGGGTGGTGAGAGCAATGAATAGTAAGGTTTTTAGCTCAAGCACACTAAGGCTGTTCAGCAGCCATTGGATAATCCTCTGTTAATCAGATTATGTAAATTACTACTTCAGCATCCCTATCCCATCTCTCGTCCCCCTGCTCTCCAAGCTGGAAATAAAAGGCACTCTAAAAAGAAACATTTAAACTGCAAAAAGGCAGCGCTGCTGAAAGGGGTGGGCAGAGGGTGCCGAGACAAGGAGCAACGGAGCTGGGCTTTGTTTCTGTGCAGACCGGTGTTCCTGCTTGGCAAAGTAGCGGGAGGCACCAGCAAATCAAAGGTCAGGAGTGGGCGCTGCCTGTGTATTAATGGTGTCTCAGTACAGGGTTGAGGAGGGCAATACTGGTGCATTCCTGGAGGCCACCAATTTGCCCTGGGATGTTACTTTTGGTGCACTGAAAGAGCATCCCTGACCTCCTTGAAGCAAAGTGACTGCCTGCCCTTTCTTTTGCATTCATAATGTGTTATGAGTTCATTCATTCAAGCCCAGCACCCCAAACAAGGTTTGGGTTGAGAGGTGCTGTTGGCAGTCTGGACTTAGTCACTGAACACAGCGACCAAACTGAATAAAGGGACAGATCATCAAAAATGGCCATTGAAGCTGTGTCTGCAAAGCCTGGACATGCAGGCACTCTATCACCTAAACCCTGCATTTGTGCTTTAGTGCGTGCAAGGTAACCACATCCTCTGGCTCTGAGTTTCATATGGGATTCTGTATTCCTGAAACACTTGTCAGGAGCCTGGGCAATCACAACAGCATCTTACTCAAGTTTCACCAGCGCTCAAAATATGGCTTATGCCATGCACTTGGTCTCTGAGGCTGTCACACTTTCATCCAGGTAGGAGTGGTGGTGGTTTTTTTACGAAGTGGAGCAGAAAGCTGAGGAAGTCAAGTAAGGTCAGTTACAACTAAAAGAGAGGAGTTGAGAGCTTATTTATTCTTTGTGTGGCCACTGAAAGCCACCCAGAAAGCTGAGCTGACCTACATTTGCTATATAATACTCCTGGCTAAAAGCAATTCCTTTTGTTTGTGACAAAGATGAGGCTGCCTCTCTCATGGCAGACGCAACACATTGGAGACAAGGTTTCTACCCCTGACAGGGTTTTCCACTGGGCTTTTGGTACTCACAGATGATCAAGAGAATTTGTTCCCCAGCCCTTCTCTACACTGTTGAACACACATCCTGATACTTACATCTTGTTCTTACATCTTGTGGGTAGGCAAAGCTGCCTGAAGGGCTACTCACGGGCTATTAAAGATATTGCACACGCAGAATTCAGACCCTGATGGTTTGATGGATCACAGGACATGTCCTGGTTTCATGGGCTCAGGTGACACAGCTGGGGTGAAAACATGCTAACGTGTACACGAAGGACTTTATTGGTGCCAATGGAACTGATTCCATGTGCTGTGACATGGGAGGCTGGGAAGCCAGCTTTGCAGGAACGATACTCATGGTCAGGTGAGGAATGGACACCCTGGTCCAAACTATTAGGAGCTTCCGGCTGACTTTGCAAAATCATTTTGAAAATGCAGGTGCTCAGATATGCAGATTGCACAGTTCTCACCTCGAGGAATTTTGCCAAAAATTTGTCTTCCTTCCTCTGGCTGCTGTTGGCTTTTGTAGAGCAGTGGAAAGTAAAGAGATGTATAGCAGAGTCATGTGATGGAATACAGGTGAATTGAAAGAGTAATGGAGTGATTTCTGCATGCTGTGGATTAGCGCTGTTCTATAGTAACCGATGAAAGTGCATCAGTTTACACCAGCTGAGCATCTGAAATACAGAGATTTATTTAAAAACATTGGAAACAAAGCAATTGAAAATGAAATTTGAAATTAATTGTACCATCTCTCCATCATCAAGACAGCAATAAGGGCATACATTCATAACTGAGAAAAAATCGGATGGCAAAACTTCAAAAACACAGGAAGACAGCTATCTTTCAGAGTCAGAATAGTGAGCAGGTCTGTTTTTTCTATGTGAAACGGACTGCGTAATCGTAACAAACTCCTGAGAGGCCAGGTTTCTTGGAGTTTCCCTTTGCACACACATGCACTGCTGGTCCTGCAAGAGGAGCAGTCTCAAGCACCAAATATGGGACCTCTGTTTTGAAGATTTCAACCTCAGCCGTTCCCAAGCAGCAACCTGCACTAAGGAGAGATGTTAGGGAGATTCGGAGCAAATTCCCTTGTTCCTTGCAAGAGCTCACCTCAAAGAGCAAGCCACATGGTTTCAAAGACTTGCACATGAAGAAAGAAAACTTGCCAGACTGTGCAAAAGTCCCAACGCATCGATTCCCAACGCATTGAATACGCATGGCTGGGGGTTGAGTGTTTTGCTTGAAGTCATACTGGAAATTAAATCTCTCGGTCCTTACTTTCTGTCATTAGTTAGCAGACTGTTGTAGAAGGCGCAAACGCACCTATGGCAAAGACCCATATGCAGGGTTTATAATCTGGCCAGGAAGGTTTTCTTACATTTAACTCTACATTTCTTTGAATCCCTGCTTTGAGTGATGCCTATGTGGTGACCTTACTTCTGCATGCAACCTGGCTGAGCTCAGCAATGTGTGCCAGTGAAAATGGCAGCTGTTGATTCTCTGAGGTGACTGCGTTGTTTTTCTCTGTTTTAGGTGATTTCCAAAGAACTTTTAACATCTGGGTACGTCTGTGTCAAAGGGAAAATGAGCTGCTTGTCTCTTCTCTCTTGCTCCCAGTGGAAGGTCTAGAGAAACTTTAGGTTTTCAGTCTCTTTCTTCTATGGCTAAACATTTTCTTCAAGGCTATCAGCAAGTTTCAGCATTAAAAAGGAGAAGATTTTTGGCTTCTGGAATTAAGCCGTAAAGTGTGGCCAGAATTTAAAGCACCCCCTGATGTGAGTGTTTTGTTAACACTAATAAGGGATTCAAAACGTTACAAAAAGCTTCAGATGATGGAAGTTTAATATTTCAACAGTCTGCATGCAGCTGCTGTTCTGAACCTCAAGCAGCCTCCTCCAGCTCGCTATATTCAAAATCTATTGATCTAAATTTTGATTGTAAAGGGCAGGAGCCCAGATGTGTATAATTGCTTCTTATTGTTGCCATCTGTAGAGCATGGCTCTGAACTCACAGCAATAATGTGGCTGTGTGTTTGCAGCCTCTTGCTGTCTTTTTCTGTCCACCACCTTCTGTGTGCTGCTTTCATCAGACTGAAGGGGGTCGCCTCGCAAAGGGGGAAAAATAATTTGAACTCAGGCCCGACTTCTGAAATCTCTGGCCATATTTAGGCAGGATTTTCTTTGATTTCCTGCTCATCTGCAGTAAGAGTTTTGCTGGAGAAAGACAGGGTTTGAGGTCTGGCCAGTATGAAACACAAACATTTTTTTTTCCATCTGACCATTACTCTGTCTTGGAGAGGCTTCTGTTGGCCCTGGAAGCTGTGTAGCAGCAGGATAAAGCCTTTTGCTCCTGCTTGCATACCGCACAGTCACATATGCCAGGAACAGCATTTCTTCCTTTTAGGAAGAGAAATATCTAGGGTTACTCCCCTAGGATGTTTCAGGGGCTGGAATTTAAATGCTGGCAGGCCAAATTTAAAAAAGGGACATGAGAAACCCAGTTTTGAGGACATTCACACTTTGCAGCCACCCACGTGTTCTTGACTTCTTCAAAGTGGCCAACTCTCACGTCTTCCACTTTGCAGAGCCACATGTGTAAATGCTGTTGCTTCATCCAGGTCTAAATGTTACTGGTATCTGTGGTGCTGAGGTGAGCTGACGAGCTGACAAAAGTGTGGCTCTTCAGAAAGTGAGTGTACTAAATGTGAGTTCAGCACTGCCTCGGGTGGGAGGACATGCTGGGCATGATAGCAGAAATGGGGAAACAGTGTCCTCCAAAGGATCCGTTCTCCTCTTCAGCCTCAGTTCTTACCCATGAGAGGGCTGAGACTACATTTTCTTTTCTCTCCCTGCTTTTGTTTCATCAAACCTGCTGAGGAATGTCTCTCTGCTAGGAAGAACGTGTACCTGCCTGGCAGAGTGGGCCTGCATTTCAGCAAGGGCCCGCCAGCACTGCAGCAATAAAGCAGCCGTTTCTGCATCTGCAGACACAACAGCTGTTGTGCTGCGGGTTGCACAGCCTCAGCCGGGCTGCCACAGAGATGTTTAGGAGTAGTACCCTTAGTGCACTCCCGTACAACAGGAGGGAGATGAGGAGACCTTGGGATGTGGCTGAAAGACTAAGCAGATGCGGCTGGTGGCTTTTCTGAAGTACACAGGAGGGGGCTAGGATGTCCCTTTTTCTCCTCATGTTTCCCCACTGAGGCAGGTTTCTTACCATGGGCCTGCCTCTGGAGAGGCCATGCATATGACAGCAACAGGAGCAGGATCCAGCTCTGTTGCATGGATACGTGAGTGAGAATGAAGAGCAGCCCATCCAGCCCTTCTCCCTGCAAGGACAGACGCTTTCCTGGCTGTATATTTTATAGTGCTTCATCTGGCCAGGTTTTGAAAGCCCTCGGCAGTGAAGCATCCAAGCAGTTAGGGATAAAGAGCTTCAGGTCTCTCCCCTTTCTGGACTGGCAAGCCCCCTTCCCTACCGTTGCGTGCTGGCTGGAGCATCTCTGCAGATTTTGGGTAAATAATGCGTTGAAGGAAGTAACAGAGAGGAGGGGCACTCCGCAACTTTCCAATGTAAATTACATGGAAATTTGGCTTCTGTGAGGCCAAAGGCCCCTCCGGAATAGGGCTTTTAGTTAACATAACACTTGTGCTAAATGAAGCGGTTGACACGGCTTTCAGGCTGTAGTGCTGCTGTTAATTTACCGTGTGAAAGGGCTGAACCTTCGGTTGAGCTCTGCGGGAACGACTTGCCTGGGCGGGGACCTGGGGCTCCTTCTCTCCAGAGACCAACCACATCATTCCACCGCTGGGTTGTTAATATTTATGGGGGCAATCCTGTTAACTGAAACATTCGTAATGCTTTTAAAAACCCAGTAGGTGAGCCCTACCTAGCCAGCTTGCTGTTTTTGGTGAGGTGATCTGGGTAAGAGCTGAGCTTTCTTGGGGCTTGGCAGAAAAAAGCGGTGGAGTGTGCTTAAAACTGCCTTATCCTGGATGCGGACGTTTTCCTGCCCCATGACTGTAGCGGGGTGATTAGCTGGGGCTTCTCCTTCCCTGTCCCTTGTTCCCCTTCAGTATCCTATTGCTCCCAGTGCACAAGTAGCTATTTTGCTCTTGTTCTCCCTATTTACTCTTATCTCCACCCAAAGCAAACTCCCAGCACCTAATGGAGAAGTGGATGGAGGTGCAGATGAGGTCATATGGGTCCCAAAGGCTTTGTATGTTTGTAACAAGGCTATGCCCTTATTGGCTTATGCCTGGGGCAATTTTGTGACTATTTTCATAGAATCATAGAATCATAGAATAGTTTGGGTTGGAAGGGACCTTTAAAGGTCAACCAGTCCAACCCCCCTGCAACGAGCAGGGACATCTTCAACTAGATCAGGTTGCTTAGAGCCCCGTCCAACCTGACCTTGAATGTTTCCAGGGATGGGGCACCTACTGCCTCTTTGGGCAACCTCTTCCAGTGTTTCGCCTATGAGGAGAGTTGTTACCCAGGGGGAGGGTGAGGCTGGATGAACCAGTCTCTGTCATGGACACAGATGCGTGTGCTCCAGTGATGGAGATGGTGTTAGTCTGCAATTTTTGTTTTTTGCAATCAGATGTCAGCTTGGTTGCCTGTTGTCCCTGAACTGAGAGGAAGTTTTTGGGACACCCCAGCAGTGGAGAAAGAAGTCTCTATTTCACTGACCCTGCATCCTAGCCACAGGGGTATGGAGCTGGCTCATTTTTGCTGTAAAAGAATGAATTAAGCCTACCCTTAGTGCACTGCGTGGGCCCCGAAGTGAAGGGCAAGCTGGTAGACGTGTGAATTCACACCTGCAGCCTCCTGTTGTCACGCAGACTCAGGCAGAGGGCCAGCGCAGGGCTCGGGGCAGCGCTGAGACTGCAGCAGCTGTAGCTGTCCTCCAGGCTGCAGAAGGTGCTAGCCATGACTCTAAGTGAAAGGGAGCTTTCCCCAAAAAAGGTAGTGCAGGATCGATTTGCCTGCACATGGTCACCCCCACAACCTCACCGCACTTACCGCCAGAACGGAGAGGGACTCTCCTGCTTAGGAATACAACAAATACACCAGTTCCTCAGTACTCTGTCATGTTAAAGCTGGCTTTTGAATGAGCACTGTGTCTCTGTCTCTGGAAACATCGACAAGCTCAGAGCTGACTAAATTAAAAAAAAAAAAAACCCCCCCCCCCCAAAAAAAAAAAAAGAGAAAAACCAGGTTCTTGCCACAAGCAGCTTCCATCCTTTCCCGCAAAGTGCACCTGACCTAGCTGGAGTCCCTCTCAGGCTAGTAAGCACGGTCTCAGCTACCGCCCCGTACCACCCCAGACAAGGGCAGAGGACGTGTGGTGAGAAGAGAAAAGGCAGGATAGAGAGAATCTCCTGGGAGATGCAAAACAAGCTCCCTGGATTGCTAGGACTAGTGGTGACACGCGCCAGACAAAGGACCTGCTACTCTATAAAAGAGGCAGCCAGGACCAGCACTAGCCTGACTCCAGCGAGAGCAAGCTCTGCTGCCAGGCACTGCAAGAGCAGTTGGGAAAGAAAAATAGGAAGCATCCAATTTTGCTGTCCGTTTGCCCGCTGACCAGGTTTCAAGAGCCACCTGTGACCAGAAAAGTAAGTGACAATGGCCTCTTCTCTTTACAGTGTTGGCTCCCCTCTTTTGGGCTTATCTTGCAACTTTCTTAGGAATGCCAAAATTTCCTCTCGGAGCCGGGAATATCCTTAAAGGAAGGAATTTCTGCAATAGGCTTTTACCATCCACTGGATTTTTATTTCTTATCATGGCACCTCTGGATCTTGTCATCAAAAAGTTAAGAGTAAGGCACCTGATCTGACAAACAGAATAGTTACAGAAACGGCCACTTACAGGTGGCTGTGTTTACTCAAGCAAAGTAACTGTGTTGCCCTATTTTTGTGCCTGGACTTTTCAAATTCTTAGTATCTGCAGAGACTTAATGAATCAGAACTCATGCCAGAAGAAATTATTAATTGTTTTTACTACTTTTGAAAGAAATGCTAGTGCTTAGATGTGGAGCAAACTAATGTGATTTTAAAATTGCTGTTTTTACTGTTCCTAGATTTTCTTCCATCATAACTGTATAATTACACACTAGGCAAACTCATTTATACCACTGCAAAGTGCAGCAAATCAGTTACTGGTGCAAAATGATTACACATCGTAGACTCTCTGAGCTTCAAAATAAAACTTAACAGAATTCTCCAATGGTGTCTGATATTTAAAACAAATTATTTGCAAAAGCACAGATAATCATGCATTCGTTAGACTTTACTGTATGCTTACGCACTAGACTGTGTGGAAATCCTATGACAGCGTCAACAGGTAAAGATGTAAAGAAACAGTTTCAAATTCCAATCCTCATATATTTAAAACTATCCCCACTACTTTATTGGTTATCTTTCTTACAGCTGATGCATATGTAAAATACATAAGCATCTGAATTTTGCTCAGTTCAATAGTTCATTTAGGAGGAAAAGCTTAGCAATTTTATTAATTTCGTTTCTGCTGGTAAATATTAATAACTCTTAGATTTGTAAAAGAACTTTTGCAACTGCCAATCTAGAACATGTTTATATTTCCAGGGGTAGCCTTCTGCATAAAGCTGTATTTGCCTGAGAAACCTAATAAACAATAAACCAAACATTTTTCCTAAGTAGCTGTCTCTATCCTTCCTGATTTCCATATAACCGTATAGGACAATATTTGATTTTTAGAACCTTTTTCCACCATGCCTTTCTATATCATTTCACAAAAAATAACTAAAATAAATGCAGCTTGTTTTTACTGCCTGTTTACAAAAATCATTAATGTAGTTGTGATATGAGCAGCTGATCCAAGAAATTAAGTGCTCACAGAGTCAGCACGCTAGGTAGGAGGCTTGGGGACTAAATGCAGGTGCCCTCCAGAGTGTGGTTGAGGCAGGGATGATCTTCATGCTGATCCTTCTATCGGGCGTAGCCCCATGGAGGTTAGCGGCAAGACATTTAGGGGAAAACAGGATTGTGGTCCTTGTCTTGCAGTGGTTTGTATCACACTTTTGGAAGTTACGATTTGCCGTGGTGGTTACGTTTCTCCATGCTTATGGTGACCTCTACTCTTACGCACAGCAGACCCAATTAATTCCTGGGGTGATGCCATGGTGGTCAGTAGGCTGGTTTTAACTTGTGCTTGGTAGGAAGACAGGGCACTGCATGCTGCTATCAGGATGCTGTCAAACTTTCAGTCTTGCTTTTGCTGAAATGACAGAGAGATTTGCTATCAGCCTCAGAGCAGACCCAGATAAAATGCAAAAGCAAATATTCTCTGGAGGTCATATCCAAACATAATACAAGATCTACCTTCCCCTGATGCAAAAGTCCCTTACAGCACTGGATTTTGCCTTCTGGGCTCCTAACAACTCCTGTAACAGCATGAGCTGCTGCAGACCGGTCTTTGCCGAGTTTTAAGATGTGCAGCATCTGGTCCCCCTTCTTCCTTTACATAACAGACTTTCAGTAAGGAGGATGTGGACTTTGCTACATACGCAGGCAAGGCAAGGAAGTTAAAGCAAATGGACATGTTTGTGCTATTGACAGTGACCTTACTGCCTCGTATTGGCAGGTGCAGAAAAAGGCATGCAGGAATGAGTGCTGTAACGAGGTGGGAGCAAGTATCTGTGTGGAACAGGGTTTTGCACACTGGGTCTGGAAAAAATGAGTCCCTGAAGAACTCCCGGAAGACCATCAATCTGTTTTTCTTCTCTGTGTTAACCCTGAAGCACAGGGATAGTGTCTGTATGTAGCATTTGGGAAGTTAATTTGGCAGAGACTGTTTTTAAAGGAAACCCACCGGAACTGTAGTTCAGACCGTGACACAAGAGGGCCTTACTGGAGGTGGAACCAGGAGGACAGAGAAGCACTTTTCCATGAAAGACTCTCAGATCTTCTTGAACAGAAAATAACACAAGTTGAAGTTTAGTGAACACAGGCTAAACGTCCTGGCAGAGTGTTCCTTTCTCACCTTTGCAAGCTGTCATGTCCATGCCAATACACTAGACCTCCATTTAGCAAAAGCTGTTGCAGTCCATGAGTGGGTGCTTTGTTTTGCGCAGAGCTGTGGTACAATTCGACTTTACTGCAAAGGAACATAAAAAGCATTTACAAGAGGGGAGCCACAGGAAAAAAAACCCCAAACCCACTCCCACGTGCAGAGTAAACCTTTCCTCGAGTAAACCTCTTCATCACTATTGGTAAGTTCTTAGCCACACATTTTGTGCTCTCCCAAATGCCTGCTGGGTGGCAGCCCTTTAGTTTATGGACCCACCTTTCCCAAGGCAGCCTCAGGGGACACGATGCCAGGGTGTCCAGGTTAGAAAGTCTGCAGGCTAGGCTGATTTCTCAGAAAACAGCAAGCTCTCTCCCCCACTGAAGATCTGCACCCTCTAGGAGGACAATGTGATTACAAAGCTAAGCAACCCAGGGGCAACACTGGGTCAGGCAAAAAACTTGCCTCTTGAAACTGTGATCACATATAGACTAATATCCCCAAACACGAAGGCTGACTTAAGCTTGATACCTTTACACAGTTGCTTCTGAAGGCTCCAGCAATTTCCTTTTTCTAAAGGTTCAACAAGAGCACCAACTCACTGTGCGAGTTTCTGTAAATGCTGCCCTTAGACAGGAGGGTTCCCAGAAGCAGAGATTCCACTGTGTGCATTTTGTCCCAGATTTACAGACTCTAAAAAAAGTAAATCAGTCTGTCAGCGCTGTTCTTTGTATCATGGTATGGTTGTCGGATAACGCTCCCAACAGAGGTGTGAGGCAGTGAAAGGAGCCCTTGTTTACTCCTGAAGTAGCGCCTCTTCCCACATCGTATTTGAAATAAAATGAAGTTCACTGCTGGTTTTAGGAATCGCCCTGTGACAGCTGGGAGAGGCTCTTCTCTTTCGTTACACAAACACAGCACCTACCAATGCCGAGCAAGGCTGGGCCACCGTGTGCTGGCACCTGCTCTAACACACACACACAAAAATGCTTTCCTTTCCACAAACGTTGCAGCTGAGACAAACTAATTACAGACAGGAGGGACACGGCGGTGCAGCAAAAAAAAAGGAATTTGCCTGTGGCAAAGCAACAGCAGAAATGAGGACAGAAGTTCAATTCCCTAATTGCCAGCCCAGCGTTTGGCTCACTGCACTGTGCTCTCTCTCTGAGCCCTTGTCCACCAGCACACCTGGGGGATTTCAGGTGGGAGGCACTTGGGGAGAGGTATAGTGCCAAGATACAGGGAGGCGGTGATGGAGAGAGGGGGCTGAGGAAAGCTGGGAGGGAAGAGCCTGTACTTAGAGGTGCGTGGCTTCTCTTGCAAGCCGTCAAGCTGGGATGCATTGTCCCCTTCCCTCTTCCTTCCCCTCCAAACCCAAAGGAAGTCCTTGCAATCCAAGCAACCGTGCAGCAAACAGAGCATGATTCAGCTGAAAGAGTTTGAGCTTATTCCTCCTAAGGGGTGGTGAAAAAATAAGTCACACGTTATGGATAGGCAGTGTAATGTCTTGTGACATCCACGCTCAATCTTCCCCTCTGCATGGAGCTGAATGCCATGCTCCGAGGCTCGCATGAAACTGAAGAGGGAAACAATGAGCTTCCTCTTTCTCCTCTTCTCAGATCACACTGATGGAAAGCGAAGAACGCACAGCAGCAAGGAGCGATAGCTGGGGAATCTTTGCTCCCTGTGGTAGATCAGGCTCACAAGCACCTGCCTGATATAGGAAACAGAAGAGCGCCATGTGCTCTTCTGTTGCCATTTACTTCAGGGCTGAGGGGACTTCACAAAATCCGATGCAATGAGTTAAAGAACCAATTTTAGCAGGCACGGGGTTTCCCCCGTGGAGTAACAGTGTGGCACTGCAGGTATACTAGAAGCACTCCAATTCTTGCTGGCAGCAGGCATCTGCTGTCTGATTAAGATTTGCAGGAGTAGGTCTCCAGTGGCCAGTTTCAACATGGATTTAACTTCACCGAGGTCAAAGGTATAACTTGAGGGAGGAACTTTCTCATCCAAGATCTTTATTTAATAGCAGCCTGCTAATTATGACTGAGTGCTGGGCTCCTGGCGAGTCCCCTGCCAGCCCTCAGACATTAACCGCTGGCTTGGGGGCCATTTGCCAGGGAATGTCCTAGCAGAGATGGTGCTTTGTGCCTAAGCTGTGCTGCTGCTGCTGCCTGAACTGCCTGAATGGCTTTTGCATAGCGAGGCTGTGAGAACTGCTGCTACCGAGGGAAAGATCTTCATCTTTTCTATTGTTTAGTCTTTTGTCTGGTGACACTTGCGGATGCATTAATCACAGACAGTATTCCCCCCTCACTCCCCCCGTTTATATTCTTCAAAGGAGTAGGCAGGGGGGTGGAAAGAGCTTCAGTTATCTGTTTGGTGGGTGGTGGTGTTTTGTTTTTTTCTCTTTCTAGCTGTTGGAGCAGATTCACTGCTGGGCTGGGGTTATTTCTTTGCACAATTCTCTTTACACACTGCAGTTGTGGATCTTAGCTCATGAAACTGCACTTACCTACTACTTCTGGACACGCCTTCTTGATCTGAGTTAAATCCTGTCCTCATGGGCAACATTTTGCCCTTCAGAGTAATTCCTCCAGTGAAAATGGTGTAACCTTCCAGATTTACATTCTGGAGAGCAGAATTAATCCTCTTGAATTTAAGCTGCTGTCTTCCTGGGTTTCTTCATTGTCAGCTAAATGTGGGGCTGTTAACCTGTGGTTAGGGAAGGTGACCAGAAAGCACAGAATCCAGGCTTGCAGATTAATGCAATTTATCTGTCCAGGATATGTACAAATGGGTGATTTCTGCGCAGATTTAAAATGGACCAGTGGGATATAAGCCGCACGCAGCCACTAGACAATACATATTTTATACAGTGCATCAGAGAAAGCTAAAGAATACATTGCCCAGATGTGCAACATTAGCAAAGACATGAAGCTGCAAGTAATATCATATTGAAAGCCAAGCTTGGTGGGGAGCGTTGGAGAAAAGGAGGAAAGAGGAGGAAGGGAATGAAACAAAAGGAATGGAAATCAGATCCAGTCAGTAAACTGGCTGCATTTTAACTGGAAGGTGCTGTGGTTACAGAGAACTTGAGGGATGTGTAGGTGACGATAGGAGAAAAGAAGCTGTGCTGAAACATTACGTTACTGCAGGATTGGACCGGGCTTGTTTTTCTCTTACATTTCTAGGTGAAACTCTGAGCACAACAACAGGAAACCTACACCAGTAAAGGGAAAAAGGAGAGAGGAATTTAAGGTGGAGAGATGTCAGGAGGTGGATTACACCTGAAATGAAGCTCCCTGTAGAGCTATCAGTGCAAGAGGAGGCAGTGGGAGAGGGAAGGAGCTGTGGTTTGCTGATCTTGAATAAATGTCAGAAATACAAACACATGTTTTTGAAGTGTAAAGCAGGAGCTGGTCTCACAAAAGCATCTGTTTGCTGACAAGGTTTGTGACCACAAATGTAGTATTGTCCTTTCCAAAGGCAAGAGAAGAGAGACAAAGAAAGCGTGGTGTGAAGGGGTAGGCTGAGGTTATTTTTACTGCTAACAAGAAAAGATGACATGTTCACGGTGCCAGGGCCGGATGCTAACCTGCTTTCCTGGAGTGCTGCGCTGGGGACTGTCTGCAGCAGGAGAAAGAGAATCATAGAATCATAGAATCATA
>NW_009200125.1:24183-51228 GCF_000690835.1 Fulmarus glacialis | reverse complement strand
TATTTTGGTCTCAAAGTCAAGAGTAAGAACAGGAAGGATATTAAAAAAGAACTAAGAGCTAATGTTCTTCTATTCTCTTGCCTTATTCTTAAAAAATAGTTGTATTTCAGCTTTTTGCATAGGAGGTCCTCTGTGTTACTGAGTGAATTAGTTGGGTAGAGGATGAAGCTGACCTAAGATTGTGCCAGACTGTCTTTTCTAGGGGTGGAAAAGACATGGAGGTTGGGGATAAAACCTTCCATCTTGCCAAACTGTTTCTGAAGAAGTTAAACTTAAAAATTAATTTGTTCTACTCTTCTTGTAAAAGCTATATTTTTCTATTCAGGGAATGAATAGCAGCTTAGGCTCTTAGGGTTTCATAAAGCTGCATTATTAAACTTGTCATCTGAAAACCCGGAGATTAACACACTGAAATAGTCACTGTTCTGGGATATGGTATTGGGAAGGAAAGACGGCAGAATAACATCATTTGTCCTTGACACAGGCATATGGAGAGGTTGTCCAAATCTACAAAGTTCAAACTGTACTTTTAGATGTAATTTGATGAACTGTAGAAAATGATGTCTTTAGAGCACTGACTCAAACCTTCTGTAGTTATAGTTTAACCTCACTCAGTAATGGAAATGTCCTGGGTGCTGCTGGATTCACACTGCCCTCTTACTCCCCTTTCTTGCTCTGTATCTCTGGCCTCTTCATCCTTACTTTCATGCTGCCAGCTCTGGCAGTGCCAGAACTTGGATTAAGTTAACAAAGAGCAGGATTTAGCAAAGTCTCTAGTAAGGGTGTACATACTGGGGCCTTTGGTGCTTTTAATTCCTGTTGAAAGGTGCAGACACCAGCCTGAAACTGGTGTTTTGGACTTTTAAGCAAAAGCCTAAATCATCATAGTTCTGCTAGTATATTGGAGTCTTCATCCACACTTTTGAGTTTTTCTGGAAGCTCGTATTTCATGATGTGTTATAGCTCTGAATCGCTATTCTTAACGTGTACTATAGATCACCTGAACTTCCATGCAAATATTTGCCCTTCTTCAGCCTAACTAGCTTGTGCAGATTAAGCTTATATGCACTTAAAATCTGATCAAACTCAGCTGATTGAGTTCAGTACCAAACAATTGATTTAATTTCAATGTGCAAGGGCAGTCTGTCCTTCGGGAGATGCAAAGTCCCACTTGCCCAACATATGTGGGTGGCAATGATGCTAACCTAGCCAGGCAGCTATCTTAGCCTCTTTTAGCGCTCGGAAGGCTTGTGTGCCCAAGGGCTTGTCTTTTCTCCAGCTATATCAGTTGACTTGATAATAAAGATTGTCTCTAACTGCCAGCCCTACTCTGCCAGCATTAGGCAGCAGTAATTCAAAATGCTTTGCAACGCAGTTCTGTACAAACCAGGTGCTTGAAACATCTTTGTGCCTGTACTCTGTTAGAGGTAACGGCAGTGGAAGGAGGTGTCATACTTTGCAATGTACAGAAGAGTTTCATCTGTATCTCTAGATTGACCAAGAAGTGCAGTTGCCTAGTGCTTACTCTACTGTTGAGAAATACTTGAGTTTCTCATCATCATGGATTCAGTTTGACTAAAATAAATGGCAATGACAACTTCCTCTATTAATACGGACTGAGCTCCTGCAAACACCAAACCCTTCTGAAACTTCTGATGCGCTAGTTGCTAATAATTGAGCTACAGCCCTATTCAGGGCATTGAGTACTCAAACAGTGTAATAAGGGCTCAGCTAGGACAAGTGGCTGGCTGCTAGCGCGGGGTTCACCATTCAACAATTTGTCCTGTTTCTAAACTTATTTACATCTTCAAAGATGCTTTTGCGTAGAGGTGCAGGTTCCAGAAAGATTATGCTGAGGGTGTTCAAGCCTGGTTGTCTCTTAACTGGAACACCCTGTTCTGTGAAGTGTTGGTTGGGCATATGTGAGTATGAAAGATTATACTAAGTGAAATAAGCAGATGCACAGTCATTTACAGTGAACATTCTTGTAAGAGGTAAGGAGAAAACAACCTAAGATGTATGCCTGCAATATCTGGAGAGTGGGCAATTTAGCTCTTCAAACTTTGAGTTGCTGGCGACTGCTGTAGTGCTCCAAAACATCTCTTTGTTTTAATCGGCATTCTGACAAAACCCAAGTATTCTGCAGTAGTGGTAGCTGTGTGTTGGACAGGTCCTGTCTCTTTGTATTTGGTTCTTTTGTCCTGAAGTGTTCTTGTTTCATTTTTAATGTAATGATGTGAATTAAACTTCTCTAGCGTGAACCTTCTATCTGTCATGGACAGACTTTAAGAGAATGACTCTGCAAATCTTCTGTACTGCTGTGGAGCAGAGCTGCTCATCGGGAAGAAAATAAGCAGGGTGTTTGAAGACCTCAGAGTGAAGTGGCACCTCAGCTTTTGATCACGTTCAGATGTAGGTGTTTTCTGACTGCTTGAACTGGATCAGTCTTGAATAAAGTTCTCTTAGCTGTCCTAACTTGTACTTCGGTGATAGATGGTCTTTCCCTGCTGTGCAGCTGGTCTGGTGTGGAGCATGCTCCCCGCTTACTCAGCTGTGCACCCTATAGCTGAGCAAACAGCTGTGATGTGCTTGGACTTCAGGCTGCTCCTCTGATATATACATCTGAGCTCTGTGACAGTCTGAAGTCCAAGGGTAGGTGAGGCTTTAACAGTATGATGCTGCATTTGAAAATATAGTAAAGGAATACAGCAGACTCTTTTAGGGTGGGTTTAGTCTGTAACGCAGTTTGTGTTAGCTCACTTAGCTATCTGTGGCTTGATGCTAGTAGCATTTCCTCAACTACTGAGCATGGATTGTTGGGTTCTCTGCAATGTGTTTATTCCACTTCTTCCTTTGAGCTAAATGCTGCCTGCTGACACAGGGTTCTGTGGTAGGTAAGTGACACCTGCTAATGCTGTAAGACTGTGGAAAGTATTTCTTCTCTCTCTGTACCTAGAACTATGCTTGACCTCTTCTACAAAGAGCTGAAACTCTGCCCTGTAGTTGCATGAGGCAGTGGTTAGGGTGTGACAAAGTCCTAAGTCCCTGCAGTAATCAAATAATTATGTTTGCTTAAGTAACATGAGCCTTTCCATTAAGATAAGATGCAATGAATTGATTTCTGTGGAGTCATCAGAGCCTTGTCTTGTCTTAGTTTAATCTTGTGTGACAAGCAGGAACCAGATAAGGTGACATGCAGGGAGTCTACATAGCAACTTTCTCAGATAATATACAAAAGCAGTTCCTGTAGTTGGAAGGAAGTGAAATTCAGGGCTCATTTGACTATAAATTAGCCTTCTTGGGAAGAGAAAGACCTAAAGAGTCTTTGGCCCTGTAGCCCCTTTGGCTATAGAATTATTCTAAGGTGCTTTCTTAAGCAAGCTGCCTTGGCACATACACCCAGCCCTCTTAAGTGCTTGGCTTCTGCTCTGAAGGTGTAGGACTTCTCAAAGTCAAAAAAGGATAAAAAGCTCCAGTTAAAGGCACCTGTCTTTCTGGCTGTGCTGATGGTGCCTCGTGCTATGAACTTTGTCCCTGTAACCTCACAGTACCTCTAAATTTAGTGTATGAGCCAAGTATTTGATGCAAAGGTCAAATTCCAGTGAAGGTACCAGCCAAGAAATTCTTGTTGGAACATGGTGTAAACAGTACCTGCTGCTTTGTATACTCACCAACCAGCCAAATCCTGGCCTGGGTGCTGGCTCTGGCACAACGCGGAGGGATTTGCACCAAGGACTTCCATATGCTGTCCAAGTAATGTTCTTTTAAGCATCCTTGTGATGGGACATGTCAGTGTGCCCTCTTTATTTGGAGATAAAATCTGTCAGATGTTTGACAATAAAACTGCAGTGGACTTTGTCAGACTCCTGATGACTCTGGCGAGGACTGCGCTTTCTCTCATGGCCACATCTCCTGAAAACCTAAGCTTAAGTGCTTGAAGTGCTCAGCTAATTCTTAATTATACCCTCTATGCTTTGAGGTCTGAGACTTAGTTGGCTGTTTTAAATGGCCAGAAGTACTGAGAGGTACATCAAGATGACCACAGCGTTTGCTTCTGACGTGTTCTCTTCTGAGCTACCACTGAAGATAATAGGAGGTTCTGCGTGGGGTAAGCTTGGGCTGGTTAGATGCCAGTGTCGAAATAAGCAGGGTGATGCCTTGCTTTGTGTGCCTAAACCGATGAGGCATAGTACTGGTGTGGCCCTAAAATACTTGTATCTATGTATTTCTTTGGAGACTTTAACATAGCAGTTTAGGCTTAAAACTTTTTTCCGTAAAAATGAAAGCATGTTTTATACAAAAGTGCTGGCTAAAAGGTAGGATACGGGACTGCACAATAAAGCTTGGGGTTTTTCATGATTCCTCTTGCACAGATTCCTGTACTCGTGTAGCTTGTGTGACCTCAGACTGTCCTCCAGTGCTTTACAAAAACTTAGTCTGGCAGCCTTTCCCATCAAGACACATTGCTTCAGAGTCTTTCTAAGGTGTATACATTCCCTATATACATTTTCATCTGGATGGTCTCTAAATATCTTCCTCTGCATTTAAACCATTGAAAGCTCAGCAGTGTGACACACTTGTGTACACTTCTTGGAGTGAGATTCAAATCATATGCTGGCATAAAACTTGGCTTGGCTTAAAAACCTTTGTAGTGCTCTGACTTTCCACCCTTTCCTTTATAAAGTTTCCTTCTCCGTAATGTGGTTCTAAATATCTTACCTGGTAGTGACAGGCCTGTAACTTCTGGTTTTTGTGGTGTATGTTTCGGAAGAGGCATTAGCTTTGGCTGATACTAAAGATGATTAATTTCCTGGAAACATTCTCTAAAGAACTAACTTCGGTGAAAGAGCCTTCTCTCTTCCACTTCAAAGAGGGGAAAAAACTTATTTCTGATATGAATCTGCTTAGGCACAACTCTTTAAAGTAGGGTGTTTTGCTTTCCTCTTGTCTAGCAGACATGCTTTCAGAGTTTTATTCCGCAGGCAGGCACTAGAAATAAATGAGAGCAGTCCAAGAAATGTCTGATAAGTTGGTTAATGAAATCTGTCTGTCTTAATCTGGTTTTTCTGAATCTTAGTGGGGAAGAAAGGGTATTACACTACTTGGTAGAAGCTTTAAAAGGATAGGAAAGGGGATTTTTAAATGTTTTCAGTGTTGGCCGGGTATGCTCCAGTGTTTTGGTGTCCAGCTGAGCTCTGAAAGCACTGGTGAGCCAGAATGTTGACTGGTGGGAGGACATCTAGGAGGCTTTTGTATGAAACTGCCATTCCTGGAAATGGGATTCCTTCAAGATTCTTCAGTGAATGTAACGGAGCATAGAATATCTTGCTAGTGGAGCCCCTTTTAAAGAGGCTGCCTTTATTCTTGTCTATGTTCCATACAGCTGCATCTTCGCTTTAGCCCAAAGCATTTCTAATGCTTCAGTGAAATGAGTCTGCCAGGCTTTCAGTTGCTCATTAAAAGGCCTGAGGGAAGGACCGTATGGGAGTGGCTTCCTTTAATGTCTTTGCTTTTTTAGTGTTGGCTTTCCAGTATGCAGAGTCAGGCTTAGCTTCGGCATGGGTGGAGGAGCTGTAATGCTTGGTAGCTACTAAATCCTGTGCGTGCCCTGTTGAGTCACAGGGTGAAGTGACTTCTGTCCCTGGAAGAGTCTCCCCTCCAGGAAACCTGGAACAGAAATGTGTGCAAGTCTCAGATTTGTTGTTAGTCGTGACTTCACTTGCTGTGCAAATAAATATCTTGGCAATGGCTTTCCCAAAACCCAGTGTCTTTGAAAGGATACATGAGGAATTTGCTGTAGCTTTACTGGCTTTTGTGGTATTTGTTTCTATTCCTGTCTGGAAAGGGGAGACATGGGGTTTTTCTTATTATACTTGTACAGGTGAGGTGCACTCTGTTAACGTAGTGCTGAAGTGTTTCCTGTAACATGATTTTCAGCTTTTTAATCTGTGATGAAAGGGCAAATGGAAAGACTCCACAAATCCAGCACTTCCTTTCTAGTGATTGATTTTAAAGTTAGTCCTCAGTCACAAATGGGACTTAAGAATACTGCCTGAAAAGACTGTCAGTCTTTGGGGCTGTCATGCCTTTAAGTGATTTTTAAAAAAGGAATTGTACACTTAAAGTGCTTCAAAATAACATCCTTGGCCCCAAGAGCTTCAACCTTCTTTGTGTTCTTCAATGTGGATCTCAAACCCTGTGATGGATGAAAAGGCAGGCTTGATTGCTTCCAGTGATATACTTACTGCCTCTTGCTAATTTTGTCTAGTCTGCTAAAAGTGAATCTAGTGTTCTGTATACATGTTGTGGTTTAACCCCAGCTGGCAACTAAGCACCACACAGCTGCTTGCTCACTCCCCCCTGGTGGGATGGGGGAGAGAATGGGAAGAGTAAAAGTGAGAAAACTCATGGGTTGAGATAAAGACAGTTTAATAGGGAAAGCAAAAGCTGTGCACGCGAGCAAAGCAAAGTAAGGAATTCATTCACTACTTCCCATTGGCAGGCAGGTGTTAGCCATCTCCAGGAAAGCAGGGTTCCATCATTCGTAATGGTGACTTGGGAAGACAAACGCCATTACTCCAAACGTCCCCCCCTTCCTTCTTCTTCCCCAGCTTTATATGCTGAGCATGACGTCATATGGTATGGTTTATCCCTTTGGTCAGTTGGGGTCAGCTGTCCCAGCCGTGTCCCCTCCCAACTTCTTGCGTACCCCTAGCTTCCTTGCCGGTGGGGTGGGGTGAGAAGCAGAAAAGGCCTTGACTCTGTGTCAGCACTGCTCATTAGTAACTAAAACATCCCTGTATTATCAACACTGTTTCCAGCACAAATCCAAAACATAGCCCCATACTAGCTACTGTGAAGAAAACTAACTCTATCCCAGCCAAAACCAGCATAATACAGAAAAGGCCAAATGTTTGTCTGTTTATATTAATGCTGACCCATTTAGAGGAGATTCTAGATTAAAATTGGACTGGCTCAACACTGTGGTTATCTGTCCTTTTTCGTAAACAGATGAGTTTATTGGGTCAATACAGAAAGGGTTTAACAAAACAGGAGCAAGGTGACCTCATCCCTGCTTGTAAATAGCAAGGCATTTGTCCTATGTGATTAGAGGCAGAGCTCTCAAATCCATTTCGGTACGCTAAACCCTCAAAATTTTAGAGCAGAGTGCTCTGGCTCAGCCCCTGCAAATCTGCCCTGGCTGAGACCAGTCTATTTAGGTCTTCAGAAATACCAGACTCTCAAGGAGTACCTGAAGTGGCACAGCTGGATCCATAGGGCATGGAGTTTACCAATCAAGTTGTCTTGGACTAAATCCATTGCGTAGTTAATCTCTGCAGACAGCTGTGCAACTGCAACAGCAGTGCCAGCTTTGTGTTAGCTGTACACAGACTGATCTGAGCTTTTACATAAAGATCTTGACAAATACATGAACCTCTAACACGTTTGAGGTGTACATGTTCAGTGAATCTCTGCAGACAGCTGTGCAACTGCAACAGCAGTGCCAGCTTTGTGTTAGCTGTACACAGACTGATCTGAGCTTTTACATAAAGATCTTGACAAATACATGAACCTCTAGCACATGTTTGAGGTGTACATATTCAGTGAATGTGTACTTAGACTGTCTAAAAGGGAAAAATACTAGTTCACAAGTGTCAAAGCATAATCCTGCCTGCCAACAGCTGTTTTTTCTGAAAGTAACTCCAAGCTAGTATGGCTTTTTAAGGTAGCCACAGCCAAAAACTGGATATAGAAGTATCAAAAAGATGTGGTGTGTTTGTAATCTGAAGATTATGTGGGAAAGAAGACTCTCAGGGAGATACAGCTTAGTTGGATCAGTTATACTGAGTCACTAGTACAAAATGCTAATGACTAATCATTCCCATTTTTTTTAACAAATTCACGAATGCTTTGAAAGCTGTAAACAGCAAATGAGCTTAAAATACAGGTGGCAGGAAGGTCTTGGGTAACTTTTGTATCAGTGTCTCTATTAATTTATAAATAAAACAAGGGAAGATGCCAACAGAACTTCTGGGAGTTTTAGCTGGGGAAGACTTGCTCAAGCACCTGGTTGTCCTTGGGTCAGCGATTGTTCAGGAACTCAATCCACTCTTCTGCTGATTGCACCTTCCCTGGAGAAGCCATTGCCGTAGTTTGCCTGTTATCTCCTACGCAGTGGGCAGTATTGTTGGTGAAAGTCTATTAAATGTGGAAGTGAAGTAACATACTACAGCTGAACATCGTACTCGAACTCCTCATTGAGACACATGATGCCAATGTGATATTCTGATTAAAAGAATAATGACTTCTTGTAGCCCACTCCTCTCTCCCTTCTACTGTGAAGCTCAGAACTGGAAAATAAAAGCTTCGGCGTTGTCCAATATTAAATGTCTCTGCTTTCCTCACCTTCTGTTCTCCTGCAATGCGGATAGTTACGGTGGCAGAAACTTGCAGCTTTCCAGCATGCTGTTAATCAATAGCTGATGTCAGACTTGCTTTCTTCCAAGAGGTTTTGGTGTAGCTGCATTGAGTACAGAAAGTACTTCTGAGGTTTTTCTTCCTTCTGGGAAGAAGAGTAAGGCTTCAGTATGGCCTGTCCTGTTGGTGTATTTGCTGAGTTGGAGGCAGCTGTGGTAGACAGCAGACTGTTCTGGAGCTTTTTGCTGGAAGCTCTGATTCCCCATCGGTTTGTTGTGCCTGTAGGGAATCCAGTTCTAACTGTAAATATCGCTTACATTTTTATGGTTACAGGCTGAAAGCTCTCTCTCTTCTATTGGCATTATCAAGTTCTTGTAACAAGCCTTGGTGTGTGTGCACTATTGTTAATTAGGTGGCTGTATCTGAGCCTCCTGGTGGCTCTCACCATCTTGTTTAAGTGTGGTGTGTTGTAACTTCTCAAAGAAGCAAGTGTGGGAGCAAGCAGAGACTGTTTACAAGCTTCCATCTGTAGGAGTGAGCTGCCTTGCTAAGCCTGAGTAGAAGTAGCAGGAAACTTCTTTCAGACTGGCTTCACAGTTCAGCAACAGTGTGGATATTGTACAAAGTTGAGAAGAACAGTAGGCTGTACTTCTAGTCTTTTAAATATGAAAGGATTTGGGTAGCTTTTGTAACTGGGGACAATGTCACTGTCTTGCGAAGATGGTGACTATGTGGTCTTCTGGAAGTTCATAGCTTGGCTTTCTTCTGAAGCTGCACTGGTTTTCATTGTTGCTTTCTGTCTATCTCTGCTCATGAAGGTGTTTTTGCATACTGCAGATGAATTCATATGCTGTGGGCAACTGATCTAGTCTGGAATCTATTCATAGGCAAGAGGTTTGATGCAGATAGAGTTGAAGTGGTTATGACTGAATACACAAATCAGTTGCAATGTCTGCGATGGGACCTCTGTATAAATTTGTGTTCTTCTCTTCCAGGTGAGAGATGCAGCCTTATTAGTAATAATCAGTTTGCTTTTCCTCCCCTCACAGGGTAACTCAGGTAGTACCTGCATCCAGATGGTGACAATTCTGCTGAGGACTGGCAATTATTTCTAGTTTGAAGAAAGTGACATTGGTAAGACTTGACTTGTCAGTTGCTATCTTAGTTGGGTTACCCATGTGGCTGAGGAAAGACCCAGGGAGAAACCTGCCCCTTCAACATGGATGAAATGTCCCTGTAATAACTGCAGCCAGCTATTTGAACCATATGTTCAAAAGAAGCTGGATCAGTTTAAGAATTTGATTTCAAGCTGGAAGGATATTGTTATATTGTAGGGTTTTTAATTCTCTCCCCTGCCCCACTTCCTTTACTCTGAAGCCCTTGAAGGACTAGGTATTAATCTAGTCCTCCTTCAGCTGGAGAACTACAGTGAATTAAAAGGAATGCTGAACTCACTGGTACATAAAGTGACCACCTTAAATACATGCAGGAGTTAGTACCAGTATTCTCATGGAGTTGCAGAATTCAGGCTGAGGAGCTAACACAGTAGTTCTTTGAAGTTCTCCTTTTCGAGGGTGGCTTGTACCTCTGGGAAGAAACACACATCCAAAGCTGCTGATGTGCTTTTATAGCCTGGCTTTTTGTTCAGCTTCTATTTGAGCCGGATAGTCTTGGCCAAGATCCTGAAAGTATTGACTGGCTGCCGACTGTAGGGTTTGACACCTGAGACACTGTTGCAATTCTAGTGCAGCACTGATTAGGAATAAATCTCCTTCCCAACTGATCATCCAGGTTCTATTTCTTGTGGTGGTCAGGGTGTTTAGAGCAGTACAAAATAAACTTCCTTTCATCTTAAAAGTTGCTAGTCTGAGTTGATATGCTAGGATTTTTGTAGCAGTGTTAACTGACAAATTTAGTTAGTTAGCAGTCTTATATTTAACATGGCAATTGATGTTCATATCCAATAGTATATTGCAAAAAGCTTTAATATTGTTTTTTATCTCCAGGCTCAAAATGAGTGCAATGTTGGAAACCCCTGAGCTGCCGGCGGTGTTTGATGGGGTGAAGCTAGCTGCAGTTGCTGCTGTTCTGTATGTTATTGTTCGCTGCTTGAATTTGAAAAGCCCAACTGCCCCTCCTGAACTCATTTACCAAGACTCTGCTTTGGCTCGCTTTTTACTCAAATCCTGCCCACTTTTGACCAAAGAGTAAGTAGTATATTTTTTCCATGTTGTTCATGTACTCCCCTTTCTATTAGGGAAGAAATCTGTCAGGGCTCACAGGGCAGAAGCGTTTTCATGGTGTGTCTGTGTGCTTATAGTGAACACAGGGATGGCTGTTAGTTTAAAGTGCCTGCTCTTATTTGAAGTGTCTTAAGTTGATTGAAGACTAAGGAAATTTATTACTGGGTAGAGCACATCATCATAACTAGTTTAGTAAAGTAATGACATACTGGCCAGCTCTAAGCCTGTTGAATCCACTTTCAAATTGACCATATGTTAACTGTGTATTTGAGCAGGCTGATCCTTGACCTTCCATTCTAGGACCTCCAGAATCAGTGCAGCCCTTACTTACCAATAATATGAAGCATTTACTGCAATTTCATGAGGCTCTAGAGGTACAAGGACTTTGATTATGGTATTTCTCTTCTGCAATCACTTTGAAAACTTGCAAGTCCTATTTAGAAGCCCTAAATACATCAATTATCTAGTAAGCACTGAGTGCAGCTGCATGAACCTTCCTTTTAGATCTCAAAAGTCAAGCTGACTTAATGATAGTCATTCTAGGGGAGATGAGAGGCTTTTAGCAGTGCTGTGTTAGGTGCCTTGATTACATAAGGTGTAAGATCTTAGGCCATAGGATCTGTAAACTCTTAGAGGAAACAAAGCATTATCAGTTTTAAATTAGAGCCCAAAGAGGGTTCCTTGATGCACTCTGAGTTTGGTAGTAACATACGTGTGTGTCGAAGCTGAGCATTGAAATTGGATTCTTCATTATGGCTAGTGCCTTAGCCACAAAGCAGTTGCTTCCCTAAAAAATACCAGGTAACTAGAACCTCCTTAGACACTTGTCATCTCAGTGTTGGCTCTCCAGATTGACATGTCCCTAGTCACTGAAAGAGCAAGCATGAAGCTGTGCTGATTACCAGTCTTGAAGGCGTATTAGTATCAGGCTAATCTTTGAAAACAGATTGTAAGCTAATTCAGAGTCCGTTTTACTCCTATTTCAGCTCTGTTCTCATGGCACAAGCTCCTAGCAGTACTGTATTAAGAGGCATGTTTTGGACTTTTCACTCAGTTGGAGAACAAAGCATTCCCAAAGGAAATGGGAAAACACAGAGCACATCTAAAAATTGCAGTGCATCTGTTGTGCATTAATTGCAGGAGTGAAGAGCTTCTTGCAGAACCCTAGTGTTGTGTTAATAGTGTGCAATCGCAGGTCGTTTGGTTTCTCTGGATCAGCTCAGAGCTCAGGCTTGCCAACTTCTCTGAAAACTGCAGCAGTGATTTCCAACACATGGTTCTTGGGCAGAACATTGCCTCAAAGGCTTGCATGACCCCAGGAAACAAACTAGAACAAAATGTGTCAATGGGTGGTGTTCACTCTTGTTACCTGTGTGCCTATGTTAGGGGAGACAGGAATATAATTGCTGTTGGGGATTGAAAGGGTTTACAGGAAAGACAACTCTGAGATGATGTATATGTGATTTTTGCCATTCTAGTGATGTTATCACAGACTTTTTTAATACAGACATTTAAAAAAAAAAATCAAAGAAATCCTGTCTTCAGGCATGAAAGTCACCTGGAGACTAAAGGGGAACAAATATATTTAAATTCCTGCAATTATGCATGAAATAGTTTGTAGGACTAATTAGCAAAAAGCTGTGTGAAAACAGCTTGTGCCATACTCCACTGAAAAATCTTGTAAGGCTTTGATTACTTGCTAATTATTCAGAGTGTTAGGAAAGCTGATTAAGCAGCTCTTTTCAAATTCTACTGTGAAAGCAAAATACATAGCCCAGCAGTCCCTTCTGTTACATCAGTACTGGGTTTGTTGTAAGATCTCTTATAAGACCAGTTCCTCCATATGGCTGTGAACTGGCTTTCAGACCTGGTTTGTTCAGCTCCCTTATGCTTAAGGGAGGAAGGGGTGAGGGTATTGCTAGAAAAAACAGGGTGGTAGGGAGAAAGCAGAAATAAGCAAAGTTATTCTATCTGTGCAGCTATTCAAAAATACTTGGAAAAAACACTCAGATTTTATTTCCCCTTCATGGCACCATCCTCACCTATGGACTTATTCAATACATTGTCACCGTAGTGCCATTCAGTAAGCCAAGCAGTGGTGGATGAATAATTTAAGAGCTTTAGATAGCAAAACTGCCTGAGCTGGCTGTGTGCCAGGTACCTTGAACTTGCAGATGTTAGTACTGCTTTTTACAATTCTCTAAACTGCTACAAGCTTTCTACGTATCGATAAAACACTGGTAAGCAATAGACTCTGTCTTCCTAGAGCTCACATTTTCTTACATCTTTATTTCCCTTCCTCTACCCCTGTCCAGCTCTGTATTTTGGCTTACCAAGTGGAGTAGCATAATCAGACCCTTTTTCATTCAAAGAACTGCTTCTTGCATTGAAGCTCTTGCAAATCAGCACAGCTATTGGTGCCCTTGAGCACTCGGGCCTAACCCGTGGCTGCAGCTGTCTCCTTTTCCTGTCTTTCAAATTGGTACAGAAAGTCTGCCATCTGCTCTCTTATTCCTGTAGAAATGCAGCATTGGCTGTCTGATTCATGAGGACAAATTTGGCCAGTGCCTGCTGTACTGGACTAGAGATTTTTTTGGCTGTTCCGAATTTCTTCTACCATCAAGTGTGTGTGTGTATCTTTATTCCTGTAGAGGCGTGGCACAAGTGTCATCGTTATCGAAAATAATTATCTTCAGTGTCTGCACGCTTGTATCATTAATAAAGACAAGCTTCTCAAAGATTGAGGCAAATGACTGTCAAGCCTGTTAGTAAACACTGTCAAAGATCCAGCCTAGATCCTTCTTATCCTTTGTTTGCACAGTAACCTATACTGGATAAGCAGGCTGCCTGGTACCAGAAGGCTCTTTTGCACTGTCATTGCTTTTCTCCTAGATGCAAGGAGACAAGTAGTCAGAAAAGCTGGCTTCAAGCTTTTCAATGTTCTTTTCCTCCATCTAATCGCAAACAGGGTTTGATTCCTGTCAACTCCTTAATGTTTTACCCTGGGAGGAACGCTTCCAAGGGAATAATAAACTAGAAGAACGGTTGTTACTCCTGAAGCTTTGGCAGGTGAACATGGTAAGAGGTAGAGAAGAATGGCAGCTCCCTATTGGTGAGTTGACCTTAGGGAGAGAAGCAGCCGGGGGGGGGTCTGAGTCCTTGCTAGGTGCTCTGCTGTGGCATTGGTAGCAGCCTTGCATTCTCCAGCTCTCATCAGCAAGGAAGACGTGCTGTAATACTCGTGCCCTGTTTTGACTAGAATACTTCTTGTAGTTGCAGAAGATTGGGGAGGGGTGCGATGGGCACTTTGCTAAATAAAAGCTGCCTAAATTGAGAAGGAGGTGGTTTAACTGAGGAGGCCAGTCTGTACTTTTAAATAGTTTTGACTTCATGCAGTTTCTATGGGCAGCAAACACTTCTACTCCACTTAGGTTAGTTTCTTTTTCAGAGGCTCAGGGGACATGGAAGCTCCATAAGCTCCTTTAAAATTTTGCTGCTACATATTTGCTGTGTCTTCATCACATTGAACAGTCTAGCTGAGCTGATGCAGAAAAAGCTGCTTTCTACATATTTGGGGGGGAGGGGGTTGAACCCTGCAGAGGTTTAGATGAGCTTTCTTGATTGGAATTCAAATTGCATTCCCTAGTGTCAAATAAGGGACAAGGTTCAAACAAGGTTTGATTTGTAAAGCATCCTTTAAATACCTCCAATCTGCTCTGTAAAGGGGAAAAAAAATAACCTGTTGCCAGTTGTAATGCAGGTGACAGTTCTCGGGGTGTTCCCTGATGTGGACAAATTGTAGGCTCTGTTTTCTTGCCATCAGTATCCAATGTACTACAGTACCTCAAAGCTGATGTAAGAGTTAATGTTTAAAGTGTTAATCTCCTCAGATGAAATGAAGTAATGCTCCAGAAATAAGCCTGTTGCTGAACTTCCACTTCAGATCTTTGATGACCTGAATGCTGATGCTTGCTAATAAAAATAGCACAGTTTTTATGTGCTTTGTGTGAGCTTCTTATACAGCTGCTGCTTTCCTAAATTCCTGCATACTGGGCGATGTACATGCTCTAAAATTATAATCTGCTGCCTGAGAGCCACTAAAACTTAATCTACAATCACATGTTGGAATTGTTTTTAGTATTAAAATGCTAGGAGAATGTTTGTGAAACGCTTAGGAATTCTCTTGGTCTCGGGCACTGTTGTGGACAGCCACCTGTCAAGATGCGGGGCTCTGCTGCACAGCTGAAACACAGCATTTGGAGCTAAAACATCAGCATTTGTAAGCAGATTTATGTAACTGGCTGTGAATTCATTTAGCCAGTTAAGACTGATGAACTCTGTACTTGTTGTGCTATAATAGTCAGCTTCCATAATAAGTAACTGGCATCCTCAGACCTGTTCCCCTGTCTGCTTTCTGTTGCAGAATCCTGTTACTAGAAGTTGTAGGACTGGCTACTGGAAGCCATAACTAACTGCCTCAAATATTTGTCTTTACTCAGAGTGCTTGATATCTATTGCTGCTGACCAAGTCAAAACAGGGAAAAGAGCCAGTTGACAGCCTCTGGGAGTAGAGCAAACTGGGAAGCCATTTTTGTTTCACAGAAACTGAGATTTTTGTTTCCAGTACAACACAAACTTGCCTTCAGATCTCTTATGTTATCAGTACTTGCTTGTCTGTGCTATTGTAGTACATCATCCTCGACCTTGTGTGGGCATGCATACACCTCTTTGGCAAGAGGTCTTCCTGACTGCTGTTCACCACCCAACTGGCTGCTCAGCTCCTGTCATCTCTAAACTGCTATTGCAGAACATTGGAAACGCTGCTTGTAGACATGGTGTCTGTACCTGGGCTGTCATAAATCTGTGAGCAGCTTTGCTGGAACAGGGTACACCAAGGAATGCATAGTGAATCATCTCCATACAGTGAAACTTGCTGTACTGGGATAATCTCTACAGTACACTGCTTTTCAAAACCACTTTGGTTTATAGCAGGCATTATAGAGAAGTTGAAGTCTGTCAAGTCCTTGAGCACTTTCCCTGTTTCTACTTAATATCAATGTTGGAAGGAAGCCACCTGCTTTTATGATTGAGGGGCGCTTGTTTGGAAGACATAGTTAAATTGACCGGTAGTGATAGTTTTAGCATAAAATCTAAAGGGCAATGCTTGAATGCTCCGTAAACTGAATACTACTTAGTTGCTCAATCTGCATGATACCTAGCTCGTGTTTCCAAGTGTCGCACCCTGCTGAGCTTGTTTTGTTAAGGTAAGCCGTAAGAAAAATAGCCTGAGTACATGTTCTGCTTACAGGATGATTGTTTCAGAGGAGCATCTCTTTTCAGCTGTTTGCCATGAGGAATGTTGGCTTCATTGCAAAACAATCTGTGCTAGCTATTGCTATCAGCACTGGATAGTTAGGTTTTTCAGCTGGATTGAATGTGAAAATGTCTCTGGAATTGCTTTTCATATAATACGCTTTTCATATAATAAGCTTAAATAAAATCTAGCTTATCTGATTTGCACTTTCAGAGGGTGAGGACTGTTGCATAATTTCTGGCTAGTTTTTTTTTGCCTCATCAGTGTGTTATGCACCTTCATGACTGAAGAGTTCTTTCTATGCCCTTATCTGTTTATGGTTTTAGTAAAAGCAAGCTGAAAGTCCATACAAACCCTGGATAAAAAAAAATCTTGTCCTTCAGTCCTGTATGGTCTTGCACTATTAAGCTCAGTACTTGGTCTTGGAAGTTCTTGTAGACTTTGTCTCAAAAATGTAGAAAGAAGTCACTCGTAGGAAGACTTTCAAACAGATTTGTCCATTGCCAAAATGGAGAGTCAACAGAAATAGTCTGATGAACAGATTCTGCTATAGGTTATAAGGATGCTTTGCAAAGTCAAACTTGTCCATCAGCTGAGGACAGCTTTTACTGGAATGCAGTGACACAGAGGCAACACTTCGTTACTGTCAAGGCTTTATAGGGCTTTGTAGTAGGTTAGATTGGCAACTTGTCTTGGTAAATTAAAGTCTAATATTTTTAATAGCTGCATGCTTTTGCATCAGTCTGGTAAGGTGAGTTTTAATCCATCTTAGTTTTTCACTGATTATGCAAGGTGTATACAATCTGGGCAACTTCTTTGCCCCTCCCTGTTGAAGTGTCCTGGAGCCTGGATACTTAAGGGATTTTAAGATATCTATCTTACCATAAGGCTATTGCTTAAAGGCTGATGGGCAGTAGGAAAAGAAAAGATAAGTGAGATTACATGCAAGTGTTAGAGCAGCAGCTTATTTTTCAGAGCTTTAACTGCTTTATTTTTAAGTGCAAACTGCAGAAATAGACTTAACATGCTTAAGTATGACTAAGTGGGAGTAACAAATCTCTGCATCAGAGTACTGTCCTATGCACATTACTCGTGCTGGAACTTGACGTTTGAATATTTATCTAGAAGAGTGTAGTTACATGCAGAGTGACTAACACTAGTACATCTTTGCTGCAGGCAGTGTGATGCTTAAACAGCTGATTGGAGTTAATGTAAAAGATAAGCTGAACATTCTACTTGCTTGGTCCATAGGATGCTCAGAAACACTAACTTGTGCACTCTGAAGGGAGCAAGCAGTGAATGCACCCTTGTCCATAGGACTTCACACAGTTTTAGCTTTCAGATGGAAATGTGGAACCCATAGGTAGCATTTGTCTATCATTATGGATGGAGTCACAGGGATTCCCGCTTTGGTTTTAGTCTTTCCTTTAATGAAGAACATTTCAATGAAACTGCATGTGCTGTTTGCCTGTGTAAAAGCAGTGTAAAGGTTTGACTTACTGAAGATCAGTACTGCAGGTAACTTCCAGTCGGGTTATTCAAAGGCAGGTTTGGGTTTTTTCCCCAAAGAAACCAGCTGTGACCTGAGGAGGCAGGCTGTGGTAAGTAGTATGCTCTTAGTAAGCAGTATGCTTGAAGCCATTTGTTTTCATTTAAACTCCAGCAGTAGTGGTGAGGCTTTGAAGACTCTTCTAACTTCCTCTCTAACAACATCCTGTGGTATGTGCTGTTGCAGCTGCTGCATCTATTCCACTGGATGACTGTAACTTATAGCTGGAAACTGAACTATAGGTAAACATGAGGAAAGGATTGGTGCTTGCAGAGATCCTTGATTTTTTTTTTCCAAGGTGGTAGCAGTAATCAGTCACAGGTGTATAACTTGGCTGTTGTAGCTGGAGAAATTGCTTTCCTGTAAGTCCTTTGGGGTAAGACTTTGGGGTTTACCTGGGATAATCTTTGATTTGAAAAGCACTGTATAGAAGCAGAATCACCAAAACTTTGCAATGCATGCGCTTAACCTAAGATTAGAAACCATGCTATGATGTTGATGTCCAAGTCTCTTCTAAAAGAGCTGCAAATTCTTATTATCGGTTGTATTTGAGAGCTCCCCTCAAAAAAAGCTGCTAGCAAAACCCATCTGCAAAGGACTTCTGTGAAAGACAACAAAAAGCCAGTCAAGCACCATCTAGTGTGGGGTATGGCTACTGACCTGAACTGGTCGTAAAGTAAATGACTGGGATGAAGCTACCTGCTTTTTCTTATGCTAGAAGAGCAATGTCTCTTCTGTCTGGCATAGTAGTTGGTGTTCAAAACCTTCTGCAGTCAGCTGTATCTGACTTGAGCAGAACCATCTAGTTCTTGTGCAGCCTTGTTTACACTGACTGCACTATTCCAATGGATATCTACTTTGAATCATGAGAATGTATCCACTGACTACTTTCCATCTCTACCAGCAATTGCAGAGGATGAGTTTGTACAGTCCCCATCATTGCTGGGAATCTGTGCACGGCTGGCATGCTGCACATTGTGCCTTGCAAGACCCACCTGCAGCGCATATCTCCGAATGCAGAGATGCTGGGCTGATAAAAGATAGATAGTGCTACTAGCCTCATGCAGATTCTTTGAAAAGCTTTATAGTTGAGTGATCAAATTCAAGATACACTGAGGGCCAATTTACAAGGTTACAAGCATCAGTTGGCAGCTTTTGTAGCTTTTATTGAAGTGGTGCCTACTTGTATGGGAATCTATTTTGGGTCTCTTTGGGAAGTGCTCTTGCAAAAACTGAGTGAAACTGTACAATGAGCAGCTGTGTTGCACTGGCTGTAAAAAGTCTCCCTCATGGATCAGGGAAGAAAACAGGGAGGAAGAGTGTACTGCTGTTCTTGTCTTGCTAAACAAGGCCTAGATAGTTCTTATTTTTTATAGGAAGTCTGTCTTTTTTTTTTTAGGAGTGTGTAGGGGGAACAGGGAGTTGTGGATACAACTCATTAGAGCTGGCATGGGGAAGAAGGTTCAGCTGTGTGAGTAGGTAGTATCAGAGTGCAAAGGAGGCAAGGTTTCTGTCACATTCTAGTGGATTATGGGCTTAAGTAGTAAATCTGAACCCTGAGCTGCCTAGTTTTCTGTGAACAGGGAAAAACATGAAAGAACAGGCTCTCTGCTTCATGTGGTCTCAAGGAGTAAAGGGAATAATTGCAGGAATCCAAAAAAAAAAAACCCAAACAAAATGGGGAGGGAGTTGCTAATCTTTCAGGATCCAAGATGGTGTCAGCAGCTCTCAGATATATATCTTCTGGATACCCCTCGCTGTGTGGCAGAGACCACACTCTTTAATTGGAAGCATGTCCCCTGGGACTGCTATTCTCCTAAACAAAAAAGTTCCTGTTGAGAACTGATGTAACTATCTTTTTCAAGGCATTGGCTTGCCTGTCTTTTGTGGAGTGGCCAGGTGACTGCTGCACCACCACCATGTGGGCAACAGTATGTCTTGTGTTAAGCCACTTGCAGCTCTGCTTGTACTAGCAAAACTGATAATTAAGCCTTTAACCTCTTCCAGCTAATAGCTGTGTTTCCCCCATGTCTTTTTTGGGGGCCAGTAAGCCAGGAAAAGAAAGACAATCTGCTTTGTCATCTAGCTTTAATATGCCCTTGATAAACAAATGTTAACTGGTAGAGTCCTGCCCCATGTTGAAAGGGATTTACTATTGAGTGGAGCTCGGTTGGCCAATTCTGACAGGTCCTTTTAAAACTGTCCCAGCTTTACCTAACTCTGCTTGAGAGGCAAAATCCCCCTGTGCTGTCCTCTTCACTTAACGGAGGAAAGCAGTTCTGTATAAAATCATCCCAACCATCATGTCTCGGGGCTTTCAGTCTTCTAGAACTTGCTATCATTCCCATCATTTCTGCCACTGGCTTGTACAGTCAAGTGCTTTTGCAAATCATGTGGCTCAACCCAGCAGGCTTCAGTGTTTCAATTAAAACAGATTTACAACACGTTACAGGTTTTGGAGGTCAGTTTGGTTGACTAGCAACATGCTGTCCCAATTTCACTGAGGCCCAAGGCCTCTGCATATTTGGTGAGAAGCATTTGTGCATGTAACTTTTCAATATAGAGGAATGTCTGAATTTTGGCTTCTGCTGCTGCTATCGGTGCTGATTGGTCAGCTTTGAGAGCATATCAGTCTCTCCTCTTGTGTAAGGCTGCAAAGATCAGTGCTACCACTTCAGTCATAGCAAAAACAATTTCATATTTGTTACTATATTTGGTAGTGAGGGGGAGATTTGCTATGGGAGTACTTATCTGTTCTCAAAGGCTCTGTAACACAGCAGGGATAAGCAATTAAATTACTGCCTCTTTCAGGTACATTTAAAGAGTGGACATATCCAGACTGCCCTTTACGGAAAAATGGGGAGAGTGAGATCACCACATCCGTACGGACTTCGCAAGTACCTCACGATGCCAGATGGAGCAACAGCCACCTTTGATCTCTTTGAGCCGCAGTCTGAGCACTGCATTGGAGGTTAGTCAAACAGCTTCTGGCTGCATATAGCTGCTAACCTTGATTCTGTGCTCTGGGGGATGGATGAGGACACTGCTACTTGATTTAGCAGAAAGGATAGATGTAATTCTGGTGAGGGAAAGGGGCAGCTAAGCAATACTAAGCAATGTGTGGAGGCTATGAGGTCATCTTGCTGTATACCTATATCTCAGATAGCAGGAGAGACCCTACTAGACTAATTAACTGTTTGTGGCAAGAGATGGCGGATTAAGGAACAAAAGAAATGTTCCATAACCTGTGCCTCAAGTGAGAGGCTAGCAAAAAGAATCTGGTGGTAAGCATTGTTTGGAGTGCCCTTTGCCTGTTAAGGTTGTGGGATCATAGAACAGAGGCTAGCTGCATGAGCTTCTTCGTAGTCTGGTGTGTATGGAAAAGAAACTAGACTTTCTCCCCCTTAGAAACAGATTCTTGGTAGTCTTTACTAACAATAGGTGTTTCAAGATCTGCATGAAAACAGGCTCCATGTGCACAGGATATGAAGGAGTCCAGACATGAAGAGAACTCCACGAAAGAGTAGAAAATCATGGTGATTCCTTACAACACTATGTATGTATATTTAGAGTGAATGTCAGCTTTCAAACTCACTGTTACTGCTAGTAACACTTAAAATGGAGTTACTGTGGCTTGACTTCAGAAGCACAATTTACCCCTGCAGTAGCTGATCTCATTGTAAGCCCGTGACTCCCATTTGGCCTTCAGAAAAAGCAGAGTTCTTTTCTTAACTGTCAGTGTTGAGATCCTCGTGGTATAATGCTGCACTAGAACAGTTACTGTTATCTTTATCACTGAAGAGAATCTGAGCAGTGCTTTCCTAATGAGGCAAAAATTCAGTGGCTAGAGCTGCTAAGTGTTGGAGCTTTGCACATAAGAGTCTGATAGCTAATTCGAAGCGCATATGCTAATCCTGAATGTAATTTACTGTGCTTACTTGAATTACAGCCCTTTCTTAGTTGATGAAATGACATCTTGTTAAACTAATGAACAATGCCAGCAGATCAAATATCATTAGATTAGCCACAAAGCAGATGATGGCTAATGTCAGCTGATCAGAATGTCTGTGCTTAGCAAAGCTTCATTTTGAAGATCTATGTTACACCCGACTCTGGCAGGGAAACAAGGGAAGAATAGCGTAGCCAGTCTACTTGGTGCATGAATGAGCAGTGGGCTCCAGAGCTTCCACGCACTTAGCAGTCACAACAGGCGGTCAGAAGGCAGAACATGTGTAATGTCAAAAACATCCTTCAAAGGGAAGAGTTTACTCTTGGTCTCTAGGCAGTGCCTGTAGAACTGTTTGGGCAGCTTTCCCTGAAGTTAGAAAACTGTTCATCTCCTGTAACATGAATTACTTTTTCACATCTGTAGCGCTAGAGCTGCTAGTCTCCCGTCCCATACTGGATTTTTGGCAGACTAGTAGGATTTTTAGCTTGTTTCTGATAGGTGTTTCCCACGGATCTGAAATGGAAACCTTCTGAATCTCTTCATTTGCATGAAGTGACATTTACTTAACTTCCCTCTCTTTCTGTGCACAGAGGATGTCACGATGGTGATCTGCCCTGGGATTGCTAACCACAGTGAAAAGCAGTATATCCGCACTTTTGTTGACTATGCGCAAAAAAATGGGTACAGATGTGCTGTCCTGAATCACTTGGGAGCCTTACCAAATATTGAGCTCACTTCTCCACGAATGTTCACATATGGTAGGTACTTTATGGCAGCTGGGGACTTATTTTTAAGCTTGTGGAATTTCTAGGGCTTGATCAGCCTCCTTCAGCATAACAAACTGCCATATCTGAATGAGAATAATAACTTTGTACTGTTTCTTAGGAACTAAACTGAACTTACATGTGAGGAAGAGGGGAGGCTAATACTGGGATTTGCTTTTCCTTGTCTCTTCTCCCAGCTTTTACATGTGTATCCTAATTAAGGAGGCAGTTTCTCAAAAGAAAACTCTTGAAAAAAGCTCTTGTGGCTACTAAGAGCCTGCTCAAATGATTTTAGAGATGCTGAAATGTCAGTTTAGTGGAATGTGAAACAAACCTGGTTCTGAAGCATAAACACTACTTCTGAGATCTTATAATATGAGGAGTTTGTACCAGCCTGTCCGGAAAGTACGTTTCTATCCTAGGAGGGACACATGAGGATGGGTCCCTGGATGTGACACAAATGTCAAGAAGCAGCACTAATTCTACAATATGACAGTAAAGCTACAGAAGTGGTATTGCTTGACTGCCATGATTTTGGGCTTTCACCTTGAGTATAAGGAAATCTTTCTTAACCTAGAAATTAAAAGGAATAGGGGATTTGAAACTGTGTTAAGGGTGACTCCGGCTATTCTCAACTGCCCTGCTAGTGAGTAACATGATCTTGGTAGAGTGTGGCCTTCTTGCCTGCGACCTGATCCCAAGTTCTCTTGAGCCTCTTTACTGCAAACATCTATAGATACATTATGTCATGAGTCAATTGTGGGTTTAGTAGACTGGTGTTAGGTTTCTTTTTCTTTTTTAAAGACAAGTAAGATACTTACTGCTAGGAGTTTGGATTAACAGTCTGAATGTTTATCTTGAACAGCTGAATTGCCAAAATAGAAATACTGTGCTTTGAGATTCTGGGTCTGGCAGGCAAATAGGCAGTTATGCTTTGTTGCTTGTTCTATAGTTATTAAATCTACTCCTCAGTGGAAAACATTTCAGGAATACCAAGTGCCTCAATTTGTATTGAGGTCCTAGGCTGTTAATGGCTTCAAGCCTACCACATCTTGGGAACTAAGCTTGGCCTCCTTAAAGCATTTGCTTTTTTGATAAAAGTCAAGAGCTTTCTTCCATGGAGCTTTGCTTTAGACCTTAAGGAGTTATTCTGTAGTGCAGCTCTTGAAACATACCTTTCTGAGACTTTTATAGCCTTGGAAAGGGCAAGGAATGCCTAGCACTTCCTATGAGTAAGACAGTAAATCACTTGACAGAGTTGCTTGTTAAATGGAGTGCCAGCAAGACCATGAGCAGACTTTACTCTGCCTCAACCCAAATATCCTAGTGTCCTTCCAGCTTTTGCTGGATTCCTGACATAGTTGTTGAGGAGCAAGTAGCCTAAATTTGGGATTCGCTGAATCCTCCAGCCTTTATATCAACCTTGACCTGTTGCTATTCTAGTTTAGGATTTCTGAAATATTTGCCAGCTGCCCTCAAATCATAAAGGTCAAACACTAAAGTATTTTGACTGCTGGCTTCTTCCAGAGTAAACTAGAGCAATGCAGCATTTGTCATCTTGAGGAAATTTCAGCAGGGCTTGGGCACTTCCTTGTGAAATGCTCAGCCAGAAGCCTGCTGTTTCACTGAAGTAAACACAAACCCTGGTGCTCATTTGACTCCAGAGCTAGCCAAAACCTGAGTCTGATGTCTAGCAAGGATGCTACAGTTGGCATGGGGACACAGTGGAGCACTCTTAGGCTGGCACTGGGTAGAATCCCAACTCTTAGGATTATCTCCCTGGACAAGTTCCACAGGCTGGAGCTGAGATTCTGACTCTAGACAGGAATAAACAGCTGGAGTTTTATTTCTGTTGTTCATGTGGTACCTCCTGTGTGGTTTGCAGTCTTAAATCCAATGGGAGGGTTAACAAAGTGCGTAGACATTGATACCAGTGTACTAATGCCATCAGTTTTGCAGCTGCTTCTCTTCATGTTTCCTTTTCCCAAACTCAAAGGCAGGAGAAATAGCTGTAGGTACTTAGATGTTGCATGTGTGGAGGCCTTCAAGTCTGTCAAACAATCTGAGGACCCCAGTACTGCCAGAAGCTGGATCCCTTGGTGCCTGCAGCCAGTGGGGTGCAAGTGGGTGTTAGCTGGGAGCAGAACAAATCTGTATAACACTTACCTCTTCTCTTGAAGAGGGATTACCCATACGGCTTCTAGGAAGCTGCAGTGTCTCAGTGTCTTTACCTCTTCGGTGGTTAAAAAGGGCTAGCTGCTTCTGCTTAAACCCTTCCCCCTGATTCCAGAGAGCACCTGCTTAGTCAGGCTCTGCAACAGTCCACTGAGAGCTCTGGCCTGCATTTCCGTCACCTCCCTGCATCAGCATGGATTTAAGGATCCGTGGCAGTCTTGCTAAAAGCAAAGGAGCAAGCTGCTTTCCAGACACCCCGCTTAAGTTCAGAAGTGGGAAACTGCCTCGGGAAGGTAATGATGTGCGCTGTTCTTAGATAGTAATGTCAAGGCCAGAGTTGTTGGACTCTGCTTTTTAAGCTGCTTTAGAAAGAAGAGTTTGGATTGTCAGATTAGCTGTTGCCATGATTTTTAAGCAAGTTAATTTCATCTTACTTTGGCACTCTGTCAGAAGTAGGCATGAGCTAAGGTCCACAGGACTCATAAAACAGATACATGAACACGTGTGAATCACAGCTCTTAAAACCTTAAGGTTATTGAAAAGTCAGAAAGGGTAAGAAGCTGAACTTAAAGCATGCAACTGAAGCTTGAAGTGGGAATCTAAGTATGTTAGAAAATTATTCTTGACATTGTCCTTATTTTTAGGTTGCACCTGGGAATTTGGTGCCATGGTTAATTACATCAAGAAGACCTATCCTCAGACCCAGCTGGTTGTCGTGGGCTTCAGCCTGGGCGGAAACATTGTGTGCAAATACCTGGGAGAGAGCCAGGCCAACCAGGAGCGAGTCCTGTGCTGCGTCAGCGTGTGCCAGGGGTACAGTGCGCTGAGGTGGGTCTAGAGACTTCTCCATGCTGGTACCTTCTGGGGGTGCAGGAGGGGGCAGATCTTTGGCAGGGTGCGTATGGAAGAGCAGGGGGAAGAGGGTGTTCTCTTGCATTGAACTTGTCTGACAGACTGCGATGTGTGGAATGCCACTCTCCTGAAGGAGCAACTAAACCTTTGTTGATTTGGCACCACAAATAAGCTTTCTGTCAACAATGCAGATAAGTTTTCTGTACCTGGCCAGGTACATGGTGGCAGCTTCTGGTCTGTGTGTGTAAGCTGGCCTAACTTGGCATCATGGCAGAATTGCTACAGTGTCCTAAGAGGAGGTATTCCCTGTGCAGTCCTGGTGTAATTAACCAGGCAGGCTGGGCAGCATGACAAACTGCTGAAATGATGCCAGGTTTGCAAGCAATAGTTTACACTTTCTCATCACTCTGAGATGGATTTGTTGGTTCATAATAGCTTTTCTGGCTTCAGTGTGTAGTTTCATCTGGCAGCTCTTACCTGGGGAGACTGGAAAGAGACACACAGCCCATACACAGTCAGTTCATGCTCCCTTCTTAATGTGTGTCACTGAAACAGTGCTGTGGGCTGATGAGGAGATGGAGAGGCGCTTGCAACTATGTTATACAATTTGGAAGGAGGAGGAGAAGCTTATAGCCCTGAAGTCTGCCTAAAAGGTTAACCTGTGGTTCCCCACCTGGAAGCCAAGGCTGTAGCACTTCAAGAGCTGTAATGGCTCCACCTAGTGCTAACACTTGCATTTACTGATGGAGGATCTGGATACAGCACTGCTGTTTGGAAACTGGTGGCTCAACTACTGTGCAGTAATTTTCCATGTATGCACAGTTAATGAAGATTAAAACAGTGTGACTGGCTAAGCTACTGCTTTCAGTTTTTACTGTCTGTACATATGGGCAACTACTAAGGTGTAGCTGACTTTGCAGTAATTTAACTGCACTTTTGAGCCCTGAGACTATTTGAAAGGCAAAAGGGGCTGTTGAGACCAGGGTATTTGCATCAAGATCCTGTGGGCAGATAAAAATGGTGAAACTATGGTAGCTCTGTGAGAGGCTTGCTATGGAAATTGGCCTCCCAGCCTGGTCAGGGTAGCTGGAACTCTCTTGATGCTGCTTGATGCTCTGCCTGTACAGAGACCAGTTTGATAGTCGGCAGTCTGGAGACACCTTTTATGAGTTAAGCTCTTACAGGTGAAAGTAAGAAGCTTTACTGAAAGCATTAAGATGTGACTAAAAGCTTGATATGCACTTCAGTAATATTGCAGCATACCTAATCCCTTTTGAGATCAGATGTGACTACTGCTAAAAGAATGTATAATCTACTGCTAGGTCCCCATGAGTTTCCATCCTTAAAATCTGAACAGATGCTTTCAGAAACAGTTTTTCTGTTTTGTTTCAAGTAAAATGTTCTTAACTGTCTTGGGATTCTGGCATGGAGCACAGACCATCCTGTTGAAGCCAGCTTCTCAATTGCAGCCATCAGACAGGGTTTGAAAGGATCACATCTGGCTGCGGTCCACTTGGTCCATCTTCTGCAGTTATGCAATATTGTAGTTCTGGTCTCCAAAATGATGTTGCGAGTAATGCTGTTCCCTAAGCTGATTTCTGTAATAGTATGTCATGATGTGCTGGTGGAAGAGCAGGGCAAGGACAACCTGTTTAACAATACTGCACTTGGATGTTCATGTGGAAAAATAACAGCTGCTTGTCTGACTTTAATGCAAGTCTTCAGTGAGTTGTGTGGATTATTGAGCTCTTGACTCCACCTGCTGGGTAAATATCTACCAG
>NW_009200125.1:3140-24161 GCF_000690835.1 Fulmarus glacialis | reverse complement strand
GCAGGAAGGCTTTTCAGATCTTGTCTCCCTACCTAATATCTACTTCTGCTTTAAATGCTAATTAGCTGAAGAGCCAGGGGAAAGCAACATCAGTAAATATCTACTAAGCAAAAGACAGGATGGGGAGGGCCTTGTGCCCTTGGTTAAAGAAGTGGGAGGGAGGAGGTACAAAGCACCTCCAGGTGGAATCGTTAAGCCTTAGCCTTCCTGGGCTTGGTCTGGTAGGTTAAAATAACTGGCCTCATCCCTCTGGGCTATGTGAAAGTGGATTACCCAGGTAGACATGACCAGTTAATTTACAATTTAATTTTCTTTGTTTATTAGCTTGTACAGCATTTATCCCCCAAATAACTTTAGGAGGTGAAAGACAAAAAGTGGTGGTGAGCAAGATGAACCAGGGATCTGAAATATGAAAGCCTTTCCAGACCATTAAGCATGAGTCCCATAGATGGGCATAATAAAGTAGCAGCAATACTAGGATCTGCCAGAAGAATATGAGGCTCTTAGTTTAATGAATTAACACAGTCTGGGGAATTTGTTCCCCGAGGCTAAACAGGGACATGTCTCCTTATTCTTTAATCTCTGCCTGCACAGGCTTGATTCTGCTTCTTGATCTGGTGGAATGCATCTTCACCATAGCTACAGGCTGTGGGGAGAGTCCTCAGTTTTGAAACCTGTGCAGTCCTCAGAATACCAGAATCTGCCTTTTTTCAGTGCTTGCAGCTCTTCATATTAGGAGTACTACTGTACACCACAGGAACTGCAGGGAAATGTAGTAGCTTTAACTTCAAGTGTCTTGTAGTAACTTAAAAGGTTTGTTTGGAAAATCTTTTGTGAGGAAAGAAATGTGCATTTTCCTATCTTCCTTCGTTCCCCTGCCCTGGCATAAACATGGTAGGTATAGTCTGGCTAGACAAAAAGACAAAGAAGGTTGTTTTAAAAAAAAAAATCCATACTCCAGCATGGCTTACTACAAGAAAACATAGCTTGCTTTTGCTCTGGTAGGGGACTTGCAGGTTGTGGCTTGGGAGGTCATGCTAAATCCACTGTAGTTCTCATGGCATGTTAATGTTTAAATGGTAGGAGTACTTCAGTAGCTGAAACGCTCCCAGCATTCCTAGGTTGCTCAGCAAATGATAGTGTGTTTCCTCAGTAACAAACCCTGCTAAGAGTAAAGCTATAACCTGCCCATGACCCTGCATAACAAAGGAGTGCTGGTATTTGGCAGAGCTCACAGAAGTCTGGATGATTTTAATTCTGTTCTAACAGATAAGCTGTGAAGTGCTATTCTGCTTTGAGAATAGGTAAAGACTTGAGTTCAGATGCCACTTGCAGCTGCAACTAGTATTTACAGCTCCTGCCAATGAAACTAAAACAATAATAGTGCCTGTACATATTAGAAACATCTGCACAAATTATTTCCTGTGCAGAGCTAGTATACACAATAGACAACACTTTGTTCAGTGACAGGTTTTAGTCCTTTCCTTAGTAGTCCCATTAGGTAAATTACATTCAACTTATGCAAAGGAATACTAAAATCGTCTTGTCAGTGTTGCAGATCTTGACTGATGGCTCTTAAATGCTCTGATCAAAACAACTAATTGCATTGTGCAAAATGAGACTGCAGATCTGTTTTCTGATACTACCAAATTTCATCAAAGTGGAAGTCCTTTCCTGGAAAAGGTTAAGCCGTGGCAGGGAAGGCCTTGATATTTGTTTACATAGTCTCTAGGCTGCCATAAGATGTTACAATGTATTAATCTGATCTTTCAAGATCTCCATTAACAGCTTCGATTGTTCTGCACTGTGTTTTTTCTAGGGCACAGGAAACCTTCATGCAATGGGATCAATGTAGAAGATTTTATAACTTCCTCATGGCAGATAACATGAAGAAGATCATCCTTTCTCACAGGTACTGCAGTACATCACTTACACTTACACAAATGGGTCAATTGCCATATTGGATTTGTCTTCCTGGTCCTTTAAAATAGGACTCCTGAAAGATTATGCACCACTTCCTTGCTTGGTGGTCTTTAGAAACCAACAGAGAAGGAGAGCCCATGTCAATCTCATTCATATACTGTAAAATATACAAATAAGCTTTGATCTTGTTAGAAGAAAGCAGGCTTTGTTGCCTTCTGAGGAGACTTGCTTAATGAATAAACAAGATGCACACAGGAAAACATTGCAATTAGACTTCAAAGTGGAGTATTCTGCATCTGTTTCACTTCTAGCCAAAGAATTCCCTATTCAAGGAGCCTCTTGTTCTGCCACCTACCTGAGGTAGGATTAATCTTCAAGATCTGCTGTATGGGGCCGCTGCTTATCAAATAAGCAAATAGTCAAACTGTAGCTCTGGCTTCTAGCTGTTCCTCTAGAAAGAGCATGTAGTCAGCAAAATACTTAGTGTTGCTCTTCCTGGAGTGCAAGTGTACTTGTAGGATCCCTGTGCTGCTCTTGTGATCTGTGGCTCTTGCATAGCAAGGGAGTGTGTTTGTTAACAGGTGACATGCTCAATGTTGTTGTTTCCTCCATCAGAAGTTCTCTGGGTACTTCTTTCTAGGGCAATAAATGTGTAAGTACCTCATCTGTGTATATTTGAAGTTGCCTGACTTGAAGGAAAAGGAGGGGAATATCTAAGACACGTTCCAATTAAGAGCATGTGTCACTTGCAAACTTCTGGTTCATTGTTCACACTCCTGTGCAGTATGAAACACTTGTAGAAGGAATTATGGCAGCTGACATGTAGGATGATCTACATAATTCATTCCAGACTGACAAATATTTAGACAACTTGACCAAATTTAACATGTGAAGCTAGGTAAGCCCCCATTGAAAGGTACTTAAATTCATAACCCAGAAAAAGCCAGTGCTGGCTTGAAGGCGAGTCTGTTAAGTGAACTTTTTTCTGTAATCATTTGTGCTCTAAGGCAGCTCCCCCAAATCAAACCTAGCCTCCCTCCTACTCTGCCCTGCAGCTGTCTCTGAAAGGGAATAAAAACCCCTTTCCAACTTGTGGCTTTTGTTCTACTTGTTAGGGGAGCAGTTTGTTCTGGTAAAGAAGCACATCCTCTCCTGAGGGCAATAACTAATTATGACAAGTGTCCATAGTAAATAGCTTTCTACTAAGGTAATGTCCCAAGTAATTTCTGCTGTGTGAGCTAACCTAATATCTGTGCTGGGGAGACTTCAGGACCAGATGGTGAAGGAGATGCTATGCCCAGGACTGCTAGTGCTTTCACCCAAGACACCCACAGGTTTGGTCTGAAGCCAAAGGTCCCTCCCGTTAACCCAGCCTCTGTTCCAAATACCCTTAGTGCTGTCTGTTCTAGGAAGATTCTTTTTAGAGGCCCCTCATGCAGTTTTTCAGTGTAACAGGAAAACGGGGTTTTTTCTATAAAGAGGCTGCTACAGTTTCTGTTATGCCTTACTGCAAAGGGAGGTGGACGAGTAAGCTGTGCTTGTTCCCAAGACAGCCTCGTGTATGTGTAGCCCACTTCTATTCTTGTCTTGTCAGACTTGGTAAACTTAGTTGTCCTTGAACAGGTCATGGCTTTGCTGACCTTGTTATGTTATTTGGATGTTTTTCTTGATGTTACTCTTTCAGGCAAGTTCTTTTTGGAGATAACATGAAGAAGCCACAAAGCCTGTCAGATGCTGATCTGAGCAAACTCTATACAGCAACATCACTTATGCAGATTGATGATAACGTTATGAGGTATGAAGGCTGATTCTCTGATCCTGTGTAGATCTCTGAAAGTACGTTCTCTTTCAAGTGTTGCTCTCCCATGCCCCGTGCTGTGCCTGTAGGAATCTGCTAAAATTCAGTGCTGACAACCTCAGAAATCCTTCCTTGCCTTCACATGGAATAAAACTTACCAGAAAAAAAACCCGACTTGCTATTGACAGTCACGGCTTCTGTAAAATCATCCAGGAGGCATTTATCAGTAAATCTGAACCTGCAGCCTTCTGTAACGTAGGAAGAGGCCAGCTCTGCTGCAAGCTCTAGCAATAAACAGTGCAGAATGTGGAAAGCAGCTCAGAACTGCTCATGAATGTCCTTAGCCCTGCTTGAATTTTGAAACAAACCTTCCCCCAAAAAAACACTCCCGCCTTCTCAATAAACATTAGGGTTGGCTGAGATGATACAACCTTTTTTACCTGTCATACTAACATCTAAATTAAGCTTTCTGCTTATTAAGCAGTGTTACTGTCTGTGTCCTTGAAAACAACATAGCACTTTCTTCAGTGGCATTGTATTCGTACCGTGGCATGTTCTGTATCAGGCATTGACACCTTTCCAAAATGAATCTGTAAACTGTCAGCTGTACAGTTACAATACTTACGGCAGACTGCGAGTATTGCTGGCTGCTTTTTAAAAAGCCATTCCTAGGGAAATCTCCCTACTTGTCCCTCATCCCTGAGGCCTTTCTAGTTTGGGCCAACAGATATGTTGTCTCTCATGTAAGAGGAAAAAAAAAACCAAACCCTAAGGCAAAGCAGTTGAGTATAAGTTTACTGAATTCTTGGCTTGGGACGGAGAGCTAAAGATTTGGCAAAGAACTGGAACCACAGTGAATTCTGGGTGGCTTGCAAGCAGGCCCTTTTGTCCAGTATTTTTGAGGTTCATAAACTGTGGTGGTTTTGTATTTGAAAAGGCTTTCAGGTGAAGATGAACAAGATCATAACTTTTTCTTTCTTCTGTATGTACAATTACTTAAGTGAAATGAAATACTTAAAAGAAATGCGCTGAAGGCTGCTAGACTTCAACTTGCATGTTTAACTTGCCCATGCTATCACAATGTTTGAGTAAGCACAGAAAGCATAAAGGCATGTGCTGCCAAAGGTGAGTTTTGCAGAGACACTGGGTAGGAAAAAAGCATTGTCCATGAAAACTGAGGCATTCCTATCTCTACATATATGTCCTAGCTTGAAAGTAAGAGTCACGTGGGTACTAGAAGCAGATGATTACAATGACAGTCGTCTGTATTTCAGGAAGTTCCACGGCTACAGTTCGCTGAAGGAATACTACGAAGAAGAAAGCTGCCTGCATTACTTGCACAGGGTAAGCTCTTGCAATAGAGACTGCTCTTGTACCTTCATTTTCCTACTGGAGAGAAAATGCACTGTGGTTTCTGTTGTTGATGCCTAGACACAGCTGTCTTAGCTGGGATTTTCAGAAATAATCAGACACAGTATATTGGAGTGGGATTTCAGTTCTTGCTACCTCTAACACTGGGGCTAAATGCTCTGGGCTCTTAAGAGCTTAACTCTGACAGGTAATAGCACCTAAGTGATCTAGATAAAGCCATGTCTCTGAGTGTATGAGGATAAGGTGGGAGATGGGTGGTGGCATAGAGCCTGCAGTTTCAAGGAAGAAAGACTTGCTAGATACTGTGGAAGATACTTGGGATGCTACCTGGCAGGCAGATGCTTAGTAGATCAAAGTTTTGCAGAAGTGGAACTGGAAGATTAATTCCTCCTTGATCTACTAAGCCAGAGGGTGGAGGTGTTCCAAGGGAGTTTCCTGGACTTTAACCAAGGTGTCCATAACAGAGCTGGCGCTAGCTGCCTGATGTGCAAAGCAATACAGAGCAAAAAAGGGTGTAGCTATTTGAATTCTGAGAATGGGGAAGATCTGTGACTCAATCTGTATTTGCTCTGATGCACCCCTGCCCCTTTCATACAACTGACTTGGAAAAAAAAAAATAAAATCAAGTGCTGCAAAGTACTACATTGGTGAAAAGCCACCAGTCTTAAATTTCGACTCTCTGCTTTTCTGATGCTTCTCCAGGTACAGGGCAGTTCTTAAATAAGATGTCTTAGTTGAGTTAAGCTAAGATGCTTTTACAGTTGGTAGACTGAAATTTAAATACCAACCCCTTACTGTTTTTTTTTTTCCTTTTCTGGCGTGTTTCTTGATGCAGATCTATGTTCCTCTTCTGTTGGTTAATGCTGCTGACGACCCTCTTGTGCACGAGAGTCTTCTATCAATTCCAAGAGCTCTTTCAGGTATGTTGAAGCAGTCTGCTCCAGCTGTGCATATTTGTATACCTGCAGCTTCCTTACCACATCATGATCCGTGATTTCAAAGCAGTTTGACTTGCCTCTTTACATCTGTAATCCTGTGGGAGGATTAAGCCTCTTTAAATCATCAGTTGCTAGAACTAACAAGGATAACCTTGCACAGGAAGAATTTGAGTCCTTTCAGGCACCTTCTGCTGTTTGGGCTTGTGTTGATAGCCAGCAGCTGATGTTCAGGTTACATTCTTGAATGGAAGAATTATTCCTTATGTCATGGGATTTAGTAGAAGGGTGGGTTATTATAGTGATAGTCTTGATCAAGTACAGATGAACAGCCCCCTTTGCTAATAAAGAGCGGGGGGTGGGGGGCACATGCACAGCTGTGTTGTTTGGTGCTGAACTAGGATCTCTCCCTTGAAAGGAGTTCTGTGAGCTGCCTATCTTCAACCAAGAAAAAAGGCAAATTACCTTTAGAAGCTCAGGAGAGGGAGCTGGCTGTTGCTTTGTCACACAAATAGTGGGTGCACAGGGAGGGAAGCAGGGTTCATTCTTTTCCTGGTTGAAAGCTTTGAGCAGAGAATTCATCCACAGCTGTTTCCAGACAGAAGCAAGCACAGGGATTTTCTCACTGTACATGGAACAAGGTGGCTGATGTACTGTAAGAGCTTTGGTGCAGCTCGACATAATGCTAACAGTCCTAGTTCCAGTGCATGTGACTTAAAGATGTTCATTCATTAAAGAATGAGCATTCTTACAGCAATTCAGATATTGCTGTAAGGGCCAGCCAGCAGCATTTCTTGGGCAACCTTCTTGTACTAGCTGGGATTGGTTCCTGCAGACTGTCCTGTTCTGTGAGGCAGTAAGGTTATGTGCTTTGGACTTCAAAGTAGCCATGGCCTTTGTCAGTGCATTTCTGCTTCCTACATGTGATTGCTCCTTGGGTTCAGATGCTATGCCAAGGATAGAGTTGATTATCACAACTTAATGTGGCTTCATTCTCAGCTCCAAGATGTTAACTTTCTGGAACTCTGTGCCTCCTTTTGTTTTACAGAGAAGCGGGAAAATGTCATGCATGTGCTGCCCCTTCATGGAGGCCACCTGGGATTTTTTGAGGGGTCTGTACTATTCCCGGAACCTCTTACCTGGATGGATAAGCTTGTGGTGCAGTATGCCAATGCCATCTGCCAGTGGGAGAAGACAAAGTCTCACTGCTCGGACACAGAGCAGGCTGTATCTGGCCAGGAGTAACTGACCCAAAGACTCTGGATCACTTCAGTATATCTCCCCCTTTGGGAACATCTTGTTCCCTCACCTGCTGCTTCAGGTTTCCATTCTCGTTGATATCCTGTGGCTGGGGTTTGATCACAATGTTTTCTTCCAAAGTGGAGTTAAAGCAGAGATTAGTATCTAGTCAGAGCATCTTTGCGTATGTAGTCACTTGGGTTTGTAATTTATGGCTTTGCGTGAAGAATTAGGTTGCTGACTGTGACTTGTTACAGGGTTATTGAGCTAAAGACTGCTTGCTTTAATATAGCAGAAGTTTCAAATGTCAAAATCTCTTCACCTGCTGGTCAAAAACTTGATCGGCAGCATTTGTTTAGGTGTAGATGACAGGGTAACTATGACTCTTCTCCTCTGTCCTGGTGCTGGAAAAACCCTGTACCAAGCCACAAGCCAGTGAGTGGTTCAATCTGTAAGCCACTAAAATTGGCTTGGAAAAACAGATGCTTGACTGCAAGTGGAGTTCCAGCCTTGCACCATCTCAAGGGAAGTCTTTTAGTTCCTAGGAATGCGCTTGCACAAGTGAATCAGTTTAAAAATACTTAACTTTTCCATGCTTCAGCTATCTGTGGAGTGGGGTGTCTTTATGCTGGGACTCCAAGTAGGGAAAAGCTGCAGGCTGGTAATACCAGTTAATGTTTCTATGTAAACATGTTCTCGCACCAAGACCGGATCAGTCACCTTCTTGCCTCTTTTTAAATGTAGTCATCTTCTTAGTACTGGATTTTTTTCTGTTTGACCCAGGGCTTTCTAAAGCTGGCTCTGGCTTCCAAATGGAAACCAGTGATAAAGAATCTGCAGGATCTTTCTGTGAGCTAATCTGTTTTTAAGAATATTTCATAGAGAATGATGTACTCTGTTAGGGATTAATTTGTTGGGGGGGGTGGGGGGGAAGGTATCTATTTAGACTTACTCCCCTTATGTCAGGGTAAATCATACCAAAATTCTTCCCCTTAGCTTTCAAAGCATCAAATAGTTTTCAAACACATGACTTGCCTTATAGTTGATGGGGAACTGGATGTCTCTAGCCCTGTGCAACTAAAATGATGTCTTTGCATGGCTAACTACTTCCATATCTATGTAAACACTGTAGGATTACTGGCTCCACTAAGACTCTGGGTTCTTCCTCACTTGAATTTCTTTTCCACACCCAGGCATCCTCTTCTAGTCTTAATGTGCAAAGTGAAGTGTGAAAGCTGTTTGCAGGAAAGATGCCTACTCACTTGTGCTTTTCCCTCAAGTGGCTGTTATGGTCTGTGCCAAGATTGTTATTAAAGACCCTAGTCTATCCCCTGGAAGGGAAGTTGTCCCATGACAATCTGGAGACTGAAACTTTGTGGTCAAAATCTTTTTTTTACTGCTCATTCTGATAATATTGTAATCTCATTAATCCATCCTTAGGACTTTTTTACCACAGTGTCAGTGAAGTTCTTTTCCTGTCATGCTTCTCATGTCAATTAGCACTTTATTGCTTCAGCCTTGGTCTGTGTTCCAGGCACTTTAGTTTATAGCTTAAGGGTGAAACAAGCTGCAAGACTTCAGTCTGGTAATATAGGGGAACAAGCCTTCTGGACTGCCCTGTCCCTGAACTTAAGTAGGTTGGAGAGGTGGGTATTTGTTTTAATAAAGCAATAATTAGCTATTGTAGCAAAGGTGCATTATCATATCAGGAAATTCCTTTCATTTGCCTTAGGCCAGACACCTTGGCCTGTTACAATGAACTGTGGATATCTGCACATTCTCCTTGTTATAAATCCAGTTTCCTTTTTCCCTCAAAGAAAAGATGTGACCAAGTAAAGCTGTAGCAAGACTTGGCCATGCTTGTGGCTGTTCCTTAAGAACTACTTTAGGGCATCAGTTAGCAAAGATATTCTTAGCTGATGGATATCTTGTCTCTATGTTGTTATCCTCTTATTCATACTGCATCTGTATATCACTAAAATCTGTCATAAAAGACATTTCAGTTTTTTGCTTAAGTAACTGTTCATGTAATATTCATTGGATATGACTTAAATATCTTCTCACTTCAACAGAAGTGGAGTGTAAACAACACTTATACACATCAAAAAGATACAGTATAAATTTAGGCATGTAGGGGGAATACGGTTTTTATCTCCACTGGGTTACAACTTTAGAAGTGTTTCGACTTTCATGGTATACTACAGCTGTAGCTTACACAGGTCGTGGCTGTCTACCTTGAGGAAACAAAACTGCCCTTCCCGTGCTTCATGTGTTCTTCCTCAATCCAGCTTTATTGTGCTGAGATGAGTATCAGCTTCAGACAGCTCTAGAGGAACAGAAATTGTCCTTGGTACTGATACTGCTGTTGAAGTGAAGAACCCATCATAAGACCCAACATATGGATACCTATGAAAGAAAGGTCAGTGTGCATCTGACCTCCTTTGAGAGCAAAATATCTGCCTTCCTCAACTTGAGAGCTTTATCAAAAGCAGAGGCTCTCTGCCCAGCTCCCCAGCAGCTGAAGCTCTGCCATCCTTCCCAGGACCCCAGACTGGCAGAACAGTTCAGTTGTTGACCGGTCCAGAATGTGAAAGTCAGGAGGGTGAGAACTGGCTCAGTACTGTCTGGGAAGTTTAATGCTGAAGCAAAGCAAGTGGTTTGCCTCTGCTTTTTGGCCAAGTCATGCCAGTCCCTCTGAAAGCAGAGTCTTTGTCCTGGGAAGCTTTTTCTTGGAAAAAGTTTTCCTCCTTCTGTTTTGTAAAGAAGATCATTCTTGACAGACCAGGCTTTCAAACAGGTTTTTCTTTCTGAGGTATGAGGAAGCTACCTTCTTATCAAATGTACCTTCATTTCAAACTGATTTCACTACAGCAGGTGGCCAGTCAATCAATGACCCGTTTTTAAGCAAGTCTCCTAAAATGAGGTGAGCAACTGGGCAATTCTCAAAGCAGCAGGAGCTGTGGCTTTGTCTAATCAAATAAAGATCTAGTATAAAGTTGGAGGGTCTTTTTGAGGAATACTCCTTCATGCCCCACAACCCAAGCCTTCATACTTAAGAAGTGCTGATGCTGTGGACTTTCTGAAACTCTCAACTACAGAAGTAATATGGGTCTCTGTCTTGCTCCTTTGACCTGTTTTTGCACTTTGCACTTGGATCTACAGCTGTTCAAACCATTTGTGACTTGACCAACTAATTCTAGCCTATTTGGGGAAGAAGAGCTTTTCTCACAGCTTGTTTATGCAAGGCTTCTGAAGCTTACTAAGCTTGTTGTTGGTGGAAGCAGTGAAAAATCTATTCTCCCGATCCTACCTAATTTGCTGCTTTCAAAGCAAGACTCATGGTGTCAGACTTGTAGCAGTAACTTAAAGAGATCTTGGGGAAGTGGGAGAGGAGAAAGTTAAGCTGCGGTATATGTTACCTAAAGGGAATCCTGTATTAAATCTTGCTGCTGACAGCGACTGGCAACTGATACCTAGTGCCAGGGCCCCAAGATGCATGGGACTTTGTCCAATCCTAATCTGAAATACTTTTTTTCTCCCAAAATAAGGCAATGCTAGTTTTGTGATGTGGGTCTTCATTTGCCCAGCAAACTCAATCTTAATGCAATCTGAATTTTTAAGTCTTAGAGGTGAAGTCATCTTTTTCATCTCTTGTCAAGACACATGAGGTTGTTGATGCATGCATTTCTATATCATGACAGTGTAGTCTGATAGTGCAGTTCAAGATTACAGCGTGATGAATCTGTCATGTGCTGTCTTTAGTTAAAACTGGGATTAGAAAAAGCATTAGCAGAGCTCTTCCACAGGTAGTCTCATGTGGTATAGACACCCCTCTCCCAACACTGGATGTAAGTAGCACTTGAATATAAACCCTAAGGACTCTCTCAATCAGATGGCAAGTGGCAGAACTATTGCTGTTTGATGGTTAGGCTGGGACTTGCTCTTATTGAACATGAGGAACTTGCAGCTTTCACTACATCAGATCTGCCAGCATTTTTAATGGTCCCTTAGTTAGCTTCTAAATTGAAGGTGTTTTCAGACGGGTCTGACAGTGTTGTAGTTGCACTGTAAAGACAGATACTTGAACTTCCCTGCAGTCTTTTCCTGAGTGTTTTTCTGCAGTTCCTGTTTATGAAGATATAGGTTACAAAGACAGGGCATTAAGCAAAGATGTTGGAACTATTAGCTCCAGTACTGAATTTAGCCGAGCTACCTGTGTCATCTGTCCTGGGTCTGTCACAAGTTCCTACACCACAGCCCTTTGACACGTGGTGCCTTGCCCTTTTTCTCCTCCTCCCTTGACATCAGCATATTTAGAGACTTCAGTAACAGCTCTGTCAGAGCTTTTGGGGCTTTGCTTTTTAGTAAATGCATTTTCAGACACCTGGCAGTGAGACACCTCTGGCAATGTACACTGTACAAATGTGCTGACTTAAAGGACCTTTGTGGGCAGCCTACAACTAGCTACAGTCTATTTTAAGGCTTAAAATATATATAAGCAGTGGATCATTTTCAGCTCTCTGCTCCTCTAGCAGTAGGGATTGAGTCATAGAAGGAGGGTTTGCTTTGCTTAATATGTGACTTGTTACCTTACAATCCCAAAGTTCTTATGTCTATTAACTCTCCAGCAGCATAGCTGGAGGTAGGTTGCCTAAGTGACTACATCTCAAAAGAAAAAGCAGAGAGTAGCAACTTCAGGATTTAATTGCCAAACAGTTTAGTCACCTGAATTGCTTCCAAGTTTTTCTAGAAATATTATGCCTGTCTGAAGCTTATTGAAATTATTCACAGCCTTTTTCAAGGAGACCAGAAAAGGCCCTAGCCTTGTGCTGCATGTGTAAGTCATTTGTTGTGAAGAGCATCTTGTTTCTGGCTTGAGTCTTGCTCCATGTGTCCTTACTCCTTTGGCGGGTCTGTTGGTTGGGTAGGAGCCATGGTGACTCAAAGCAGTGTCTCCTTCATGGCTTCTAGGTGAAAAGCAAATAGCTGCTCTTAGTGTGAGGACTTTCTGAGTTTTCTCAGAGCTTAGAATGCCTCAGAGCAACAGCAAGGAAGGGGTGCCTTGTAACTGTACCCCTTTTATTGCTGGGAGTGTCTGTTACACTGGCCTGGACTTTCTCAGCTGTTGGGGGAGCTTAGGCATAAGTGCCATCAATGAGTGTAAGCAGTTGCCAGCTTTCCACACTGTGGTGGAAGGGTTTCTAGGGTTACCTTGAACGGTTGCATTCTGAACATCTGTATTCTTGATTTTGCTAGTTAATCAATGAACACAAACACTGCAATCCAGGGCAGCATTTATCAGGTTGGATCTGCTGGTATTGAACAGCCTTTTCCAAGTCTCTCTGACACTTTCCAAAAGCTCTGGCCCCGCACCGACTAAAGGCCATGTCCTTCCTTCTCACCAAATGGCCTTGCCTAACCCAGGTAGTCTTAATGCCAGTAAGGAGTCTGATCCCACAAGGTGGCTCTACACAAAGCCGTTTTGCTTTTGTCTGAATCACAAGCTTGCTTTGTCTATCTTTGGTCATGCAAGAGCTTTAATTAGATACAGACCTTTCTTCTAGTATCTCCACTATAGCTCTGCTGGGATGTTGACTCTTCTCATGGCTCCTGCCAACTGGGAAGTCTTTTTAAAAAAAAAAAAAAGCAAACAAAACCTGCTTGTATTTGACATAACTAAACCCTACTGCTTAGCCCAAGTCAGCAGCTTTCCAAAGGAACATGTTTTCTCATTGTGTTACTTGACAGCTTGACCATAATTCCCAGTGACAGATCACTAGACATTCATCTTGAGAAAGTATAACCTCTTTCTCTGAAAATCCCAAGCTGAAGAGGTGTGTGGAGAGCTCAGGAAGAACAGACATGTGCCCTTCTTGTTTTGCCCATGCAGGTGTGTTGGAACAGGCTGAGTGACTTCTAATGTTCTTGGTGAGCAGCTTACTACGAAAATGTTTTCAAATTGGCAAAATTATACTCTGGAACATCTCTAAATGCTGCCCTGAAAAAGCTTGTATACTGAGACACCCTCCCCACTGCCATGTTTTAAGTCAGATTCTCTGGAGCTGACAGCTGCAGGGGAGATGATTTGCAACTAGCAATGCAATTTTTCTATATCTGCTGATGTTTACCTTTAAAATTATATATAAAAATATATATAAAACAGTGTCTTTGATTTTTTTCTTTAATTTTTGTTCTTGTGTGGTGTAAAATGGAGGTCATTGGAAAACAAAATGTAATTTTGTTATCTTTGATTCAGTGGGATTTCTTTATTTAAAAATAAAGGACTTATTGAAGTCAGTGCTATATGTAGTGACTGTGTGCAATGTTATTGGGTGATGAAGTCCAGCTTGACAGGCAAAGCAGCCATGCTTTCTTACTCACTTCCTCTGCAGTAGGGAGAGGATCATCTGATGCGGGAATATATTAGGCCAACAAGGTAATTTTGATTAAAATGCAACTGGGTATCTGAATGTGTTCCCTCAGCTATGAGATTCAGATTAGCTAAAGGAGGAACAAAAGGAATCCTTTAGCCTTAGCCCTCACATGTGAATTTAATATTAGATATTAGTTTCTGTTCACTAGTGCTGTCTAAACCAAGACTGCCTTGGAGAAAGTCTGTCCTTATATCCCTGTGGTATACACCACGGCAGGAGCTGTGTTGCTGCTCCCTCACTTCCAGACAGGACAACCTTTGTCAATAACTCCTGTTTCATGAACTCTGGTGTTACCTCTACGTTTTGACCCACTAGTTGGCTCTTCTAGTGGTAAATGCAAGGGCTCTAATTGTTCTAAGAAATGTGAATGACCTCCTCCTTTGAGGGAGAAACCTCAGGCTTGCACTCCTCTCCTTCCGTACTTCTGGGGTGGGGAGGACAAGAGTGGTGGCAGCGCTGGGAGTGTCTTTACCACCTTTCACTCCTTCCAGCAGTTTCAACTTCTGTTCCCGCTGCTGAAAGCTGAAGTGAGCGTCGAGTAGATCAATAGGATGACTGCACAGGGCTGTATGTAACAACACATGGATGGTGTGCCAGCCCCTGCCACCACTGTCATCTCCAGCTGGAGCCTTCCTCTGCCTCTGTTGTGTTCCAGAGAGCAGAACTAGGACAGAGCTGCTATAGAAAGCCTCCAGGGAGAAGTCAGCCTTAACAATTCCTGCTATATATAGGAGCATCTAACAATTGCCCTGGCTCTCATGTCTGCTGGGGCTGGGCTTGGTGGCTAAGCATGGGGTGTCTAGCAGGCTCTTGAGCTAAGGAGCATGTGGCTTACTTGGCAGTTTGCCTATAGCCTCTTCTATCTTGACAGAGGCTGGTGGCTCAGCCTTCCCTAAGGCTCAGCTTGGGGAGCTAGCTGGGGGTGGACTTTATCTTCTTCCCCCTTTTTCCCTTGCAGCATGTCACACAATCCCTAGTGATGCTCAAGCCTGTCTTAGTTGCTTTTTGTCTTGTGGGCAAGAGAGGTCCTTGATACCTCTCTGATGGAGAATGGAGATGGCATCAGCTTAAAAAAAAATGAATGCCTGTCCTGAAAATGCTGGTGGACGAGAGCAGATTGTGGCAGTCCTATGTCAGCCCCCAAGTTCTCCCAGGTTCACTAGGCTGCTGGCTGGAGGACTCCTCCAGAGCCAGACCTGTATCTGGGCCAGGACTAAGACCTCAAGCAGGGTGCAGGGCTCAGCTGTGGCCCTTCCTGCAGCGTGTGGAAGGACTCTCCTCTGGGACAACAGCTTTCCTGCAGCATGTGGTAAAGCTTTTGGTTCATATATCTCTGTAGAAATCATCAGAGTGAGTGGAGTTCCTAATCTTTCGGCAGCTGGCAGGAAAAAAAAAACACAACAGTATCTCTGGCTGGGGCACTTTGACATCTAAGTAGTTAACCATTTGTTTGAGCCTAGGGCATAGAAAAGACCTGCCAAAAGAACTATTTGACTGACACTAAGAGCTCACTGGTGTGTGGTTTTTTACCTACATACCAAGTGAGACAAATGCAGATGGTAACTGGGGCTGGTGAGCTGTTGGGGCAGCTGGGCTGGGCCAGGACCCTAGCTGCTGTTCCCCTGTAATGAGAATTGCTCTGTGGGAAGCAGTGTTTCGGGCTCCATCTCTAGTTTATTGGCCATTGCAATTTAGCTGTTAGATCTACTTCAAAACTCCTTCCTGGCTTGGTCAGAGTCACTCTGGGGGGAAGCTGAGGCCAGTATGGATCGTGCTCCCTGCTCTGTTTGCTGTGCTGTTCTCTGTCTCGCCATCAAAGCAAGCTACCGGCTGACAATTTGTCCCAGCAGTGGTGAGCAGCCACAGGGACCTCCCAAGAGCTATGGCTGTCCCAGAGGCAGCAGTGTGGTGCTCCCGTCTGTGCTTGTGGGTATTTTTTTGTCTTTTTCTGTTTTTACAAGTGAGCTGCAATTGCTCTGTCTCCCAAGCAAGCTGTGCTGTTGTGTTTGTGCTGGCCTGATGGTTGTAGGGTTGTCGCATGTGGTTTCCTTGGGACGGCTCCAGATGCTTCCCGGCCCCGTGAAGAGCACTGCACAGTAAGGAGCCAAACGCAGCAGAGAGGTGCCTTTCGCTCTCCCTCTGGGCTCTCGCGCAGGGTTGGCGCAGCCTTGGGCTGGGGCTCTCCATGCATGGACCAGCCGCCGCACTGCTGAGGCTGGAGAAAACAGATTTAACCCCAGTCGCCTCTGCCCAGACAGGCCCCATCCTCCCCACAGCTTCGGAGCTGACGTCCTGTTTGGTTTGAGCCTGAGCCAGTGCCCTGATGAATGCGGCTCTTGTCAGCACCCTTCACCTTGGCCGGCCTTGGGTGGGGGTCTGGTCCTCTGCTTGATGAAAGGTGCCCGTGTGTAGCTGCAGAGCTGGGAGGGAAGGAGGGGAGATGGGGCATGCCACGGGACCAGCTTGGTGTAAAGAAGGTAACCTGGGCAGAGACCAGTGCCTTGCTCCTCTCCGAGCCCTACGGCTCACCAGGGGAAGAGAAGACGGTCTGGAAACAGGTATCTGATCAGCTCCTTGGAGGAGATGCCTGGTTCCTGAACCAGAACAGACCGCCTTCCCTGGGACACAGCTACTTCTGCCTCCCTCCTCCGTACCCCAGTCCTGCTGACTCCACATTAGCAAGGGCTAACTAGCATTAGCATCAGGCACAGCTCATTTGCTGGGTGAGGACCCTCTTCTGCCTTCTGTGGTGGCTTTTGGTGGGGCTTCCCTGACTGAGCTCCCTCTCACGGTGCAGTGCTAGGAGAAACAGCTGTGCTGAGGCTTTTGAAGGATTTAGGAGGGTATATTCTGCTTGTCTTTTACTGTCCTGTGATTAAAATCCATCTCCTACTCTTAGTGGCTGCTGCAGCCTCTGTTCCTCCTCCCTGCTTGCCTGGCTGGAGCTCCGCCTGGGCCCTGTTTGAGTTCTTGCTTGCATCGTCTGGGCTGTTTTCTCTTTCCTGGTTAGAGCAGATGACTGACAATTGGGGGTCCTTGCTTGGGCAGGGGTGGGGCTCATTCTGGGATGCATGGAGGATGGAGTCGGCCGGTTCCTTGGCCCCTGTGCCAAAGGGCAGTCAAGGATGGGGAGACAGGGGTCTCCTACCAAGCGCTGATGCTCCTGGCCTCCTTAGAACCAGCACCGCAGCCAGCGCCTGTGCCCAAAAAGCTGCACCCCAGTTCCTTGCCACATGCCACAAGGGATCCCAGAGCTCTGCTGTTAAACACTTTATTTCTCCCTCACTGTAGCCCTCCCTTCCCAGAGCAGACGCTGTCCTGTCCTCCCACTGCAGCTCCAGGGCATGCTGCAGGGGAGGGCTGGTGACCTTCTTTCTCTGCTGGCTCCCGAGGGAAGGATGCTCTGCCTGGGAGGGACAGAGCTGCCGGGCAGCCCGCTGCCAGGTTTGGGGAGGGGAGGGACAGGTGTGGAGCAACGTGCCCAGAGTGCCTCATCATGAGAAGTCATCCAACCAAAGCTACGGTAAGGAGGTGGTTGGGGTTAGAGGGCCACCTCTGATCCTATCGTACAGGGGAGGAGGAACGGACCCCTGGTTTAGAGAGCTGTGTCTTCAGCCTCGATGCGGGGCCCAAAGAGCTTCTCTGCAGTTGCTTTGCCATCGTACTTGGGCAGGTTGCCACCAAAGTCCGCTGGCAAGATGTCAGCATCAATCTCCTGGTAGAAGGACTCCAGCTCCTCCCCATGCACAAAGACCTGGAGGGAGATGGGAGTGACCCTCAGCAGAGGACCAAGGCGACTCTTCCCAGCTGCTCTGTTTCACCCAGGGACGTGCCTCTGCCTCCAGGTCTCTCTCCCACACTCACCCTCTCCAGCAGTTTGCTCTTCAGGAATGGTTTGACCACATTGTAGGTGGTGGTGAAGTACCAAGGCTGGTGGATGAAGTGGACGGCCTTGAACCGCGCTGGGAAGGAGTCCTAGGATCCCAAACCCAGACACGGATGGTTACAGAGGGCGCTGGCCATGCGGAGCTGGGCGGGCAGCAATGGACACCCCGGCACTGCCACAGCTCCCCTTGCCCCAACCTCCCCTTCTCTCTTTGATGGGCCCTTTTTTGTTCTGACCCAGAGGATCGGCTGTCCCAGCCCCAGGAGTACCAGGGAAGCTGAAGAGCCTCCCAGATGGTTCATTGCTCCCACTCCACAAGAAGGACCACATCTCTGCTGTCCTCCTTCCCTGGAGAGAACCAAATGTCTTTGGCCTCTGGTGCAAGGGCAGAAATCCTGGAGTGCCTGTAAGTCTCCATTCAGCCTGGACAGGGCTGGGCTGAGAGAGTGGTGAGGAAAGGCCTCCAGGCCGTGCCGTAGGAAGCTGCAAGGAGTGGTGGTACTGCTTCTGGTTGGGCTTTTGAGAGGACAGGGACCTGGGGCTGGAAAAATAGGATCCATCTTGCAGGATTAAGCCAATTAGCTGACAAGGGAAGAAGCATGTGATGGGGAACAGCTTCTCCACGGTGCTTTCTTCTGGTGTTAGTGTGGTGGAAATCACAAACCTTGCTAGCCCTGCCTTCTCCTTTCCCTGAGCTCTCTGCTCCCCCAGGACCTGCTCTGCCACTGCTGGGCGCAGACTTTGGCACCTCACCTGCAGCATGTCCACCATCTTCTTGAGCTCAGAGGGTTTGATCCCAGACGCCTGCTGCATGGTGAAGCCCTTGAAGTTCTCAATGATGCAGAATCCATTGATCTGGGTCTCTTCATTTTCCAGCAGCTTCTCCAAGATAACGCAATAGGCACGAAGGATCTGATGGGGAGGAGAGAAAACAGGTCTGGTATTAGGTCTCGCCTCCCATAGACCCCAGGTTCCCAGGAAATGTCCCATGGAGCATTAGCTAGGGTCTGCTTGACTCCAGCCTGCTTGTCGCAGCCAGCCCCAGGACTTCAGAGCAGGGAGGGCATTTCGAGGGATGCTCAACAACCACCACGTTCCCCTTTCAAGTCGGGTGCGTCTCAGATCTGGATCAATGATACGTTGCAACCAAATTCACAGCTGAGCAGAAAACGGAGCTGGGAGAAGTTGAGTTACGTGCCTGGAGACCTCTTTTGGGTAAAGCCCTTTCCGTGCCCCGTGCCCCGTGCCTCAGTTTCCTTCTCTGCCCTGCGGGTCCCTCCTTTCTAAAGTGCCTTGATTTAATTGCGTGGTGCCTTTCTTCACCCCATGTTACCTGGGCTGGGGGATGCACACCCCAAATTTGGCCTGCACCTTGCACCATCAGGGGGAAGGAAGGGGAACCCTTTGGGACGCACCATGCTCTCCCACGCTCCCTGGAAGGATAAATTCAAAGGGCTACAGGTTTGCTTCAACCTGGATGGCCGGAGGCTGTGTGTGGACATATGTATGTGTGTGTAAGGGATGCTGCGCTCAGACGTGCCGAGCGGGACAATCCTGGGAGCGGGACCGCTCTGCTCCGGGAGTGACGGCTAGGCTGGGCTGACCTCATCAAAGGTGATCTCCTCGTAATCCCAGTTCTCGATGTTGAAGAGCATCACCACCCGGCCATACTTGTCTCTGCTGGCCAGGATGCCAGGGTAGCCGGCTTCGATGGTGCTGCGCACGGCCTCGGGGGTCAGGTTGTCGAAGAGCTCGGGGTACTGCTGGCGGAAGTTCACGTAGCCTGAAATCGGGGAAGACAATGGTTGCTCGCCCGGCCTCGGGAAGCCAGGGCAGCGCTGGGGAAGCCGCCAGAGACAGGGCAGGCTGACGGTGGTGAGATGTCGGTCCTGAGCCCGAGAGCTATGGACCAGCTGTGCCCGGAGTTCACGTGGGTCAGGTCTTCTCCAGCAAAGGGGGTGAGAGGAGCTCAGCCCTGGCCCCAGCACACTCAGTGTTATTCTCCCCATGCCAAGGGCTTCCCATGCGTGCCTTCTCTCCAACACCTCAACGAGCAGATAGTCATTTTTCCCCTCATTTCCCTTCTCCCCTTCTTCCCCGTTTGGGTGACATCCCCCAGCTCCCCTCCCTTGGCATCCTGCAGGCACAAAATAAGGAATCTCGTCCTGGGAAAATGCAGGCAAACAAAACAGCTCTTCTGGGAGCCAGTGCTGATAATTACAACTCATTATCCCCCAAGCTGACACAAAGAAGAGTGGAGCCAGAGCCAGGCAGGTCCCCACCGGCAGCCAACCCCAGGCTGCCCTCCCATTCCTCCTCCTTCCCTACAGGTCACTCTCAGTGTGGGGAGGGGGTGTCACAAGCCCCCCAACCTGCCCCCAGCCCTCGAGGGGTCCCAGGGGTGCTGAGCCCACCACTCACCATGCACAGAAGCATCAGGGTGGGTGCAGGACCGGCTCCTTACAGGGGTGCATAGGGACATGTATAGGGCATGTATAGGGCATGTATAGGGCATGTATAGGGTGTGGGAGTCTCGAGGGGATGCAGTCCAAACCAGCTGAGTTTGCTGCACAAATGAAACAGCCCGCCACCACCAAACACATTTTTTTCCATTTTGTCCCGTAAATCAGCAAGGAATGGGACTGTCCTGGTGTTGCGGGATGCCTGGCACCACCCTCATTTATTTCCTTCCCCATCCCAACTCTTTCCTCTGCATCCCGAGCTCCCAGCCCTGCCTTCTTCTATTTATCCTCTCTCCTCATCCCCTTCCTGTGCCAGAGTCCTGCTCTGCTAGCACAGCCCAGACCAGGGGGGCTGGAAGGCTCCAGCATGGGGCCGGGAGCTGCTGGTGGATGTGTGCCCCTGTCCTCGCCCAGTGTCACAGCCCAGGACCCCTCCCCACCTTTCAGCAGGTCGTAGGCCCTGTGGACATCGAACTTGCGGGCGCGGATGAAGCGGAGGAAAAAGGAGTCGTCCTTCCCCTGCACCTTCTCAGCCACCGCCTTGCACACCTCGTCGCCGCCCGACCGCTCCTGGACCAGCGCACGCCGCGCCTCCCGCAGCGCCTTCACCGCCGCATCCCTCTGCTCCTCTGTCTCGTTCAGCTCATCCTTTGCCTGGGGGGAAGCAGGGAGGGTGCCCAGCTCAGTGATGCCCCACACACACCCCAAAACACCCCGGGGGTCATTTAGGCACCCCAAAGCCGGCTTATTGCAGCACCCTAGTGCGGGGAGGGCACCCAGGTGCCCTACCCAGAGACCCTCTGGAGTAAGCACATCCCCCCCAATGCAAGAGCCCATCGAGGGTCTCCTCTGGCCTCTGAGAAGGAGCAGGTGCCCCGGGCTGCATCTGCCCCCCGCTTCCCACGGCCGTCCTCACCTTCTGCAGGGTGTGTGGGGGGATCTTCTCGCACCTCCCGAAGACAGGGCCATGGTC
>NW_009200125.1:405-2974 GCF_000690835.1 Fulmarus glacialis | reverse complement strand
CGCTCCAGCTTGGTGCGCAGGGCTTGCTCCTCCTCCGAGACGATGCGGAAGGTGCCCGTCTGGGGGCAAGGAGAGGATGTGGGGTCTCCCCAGCCAGCCCCCCAACTCTCTGCTGCTGGTCTCCTGGGATGGGGGGCTATGGGGAAGGGCAGAGCCTCCATGCCTGCACCCGAGGGGATGCAATGGGATGGGAATGGGCTGCGTGCCACCCAGGCTCCCCACCACAGGCTGAGAGCACCCAGGAGGGCGAGGGGTGCGTGGGGAGCGCCCCATCCTGGCGCTACGGGGAGGGGATGCTCAGAGCCCGGGGGACGGGGCAGCGCAGGGGCAGTACTCACAACCGCAGACATGTTGTCCTCTATCCTCCGTCGGCCGCAGAACACTGGGAGAGGGAAGGAGCAATCAGCAGCAGTGGGGATCCCGACAGCCTCTGCAGCCCCCCTGTGCCCCATCCCCTGCCCCTCTCACTCAGGCAGGGACACCCCAACTGTCCTCGGCTCCATCACACACTGCCTGCATCTCTGCCTGCCTGCCAGAGGCTGAGCAGCTTTGAGAAACACCAGGGATGTTTGCAAAAGCAGCTTAAAAATGTGAGTATTGATCGTCTGACACCTTCATCCTTTTTTTCTGGCTCTGCCTTTCTGCTGGAGGTTGGGGGCATCTCATGGGGACCCCCAACCCCATGAGCTCACCCAGTGCCATTTCATCTCAGACTATCCTCATATGGGCAGAGGCGAGCGCCCAGCTTTGGCCAGGTGGGCAGCCGGCTCATGCTTTTACTACCTTTTATTTCTACCGCCCCATTATCCCCAAGGTGTTCCCCAAACCCGCAAGCCCGTGCTGCTCCAGCAGCCCAGAGCCGGCTGCAAGGTTGGACCACGAGCTTCTCAGCACCTTTCTGACGCTGTTTAGGTGAAACACCTTGTTCCTATGCGTGAGGAGGAGGAAGCCTGCCTTCATCCTACCTCCAGCCTCCCTCCACCCTCCCGCCGGTGCTCGACCCTGCCCCTGCCATGCCGTAGCACCGGCTCCAAGCCCAGGCTGTGCGAGGGATGTTGGCTCCAGTTCAACCACTTCCCAGGGGCATCCTTTTCCCTGCCAGCTCCCGGGGAAGGGACGGGCATCCCCTTTTTCGAGGCACTAAAAGCAATCCCAGCCTTGGAGGTGCCAGGTTAAGGAAGGGCTGGATTATGGTCTCTGATGCAAAGTTATTTTGGGTGGAAAAAGTCCCAGGTACTCACCAGGGAAAGGAAACGCTGAACCGTCCGCAGAGGGCCAGTGCACGGGGCAGAGACGGATGTGCGGGTGGTGAGGCTGGAGTGGAGCAGGAAAAAAGCCGGGCGAAAGCTTTGTAGAGTCACCGGGTTGGGATTAGACCGTCACAAGGCATCAACTCACCGCAGCTTTGTAATTAAATCAGAACAACCCAGGCAAGAAACCCCATTAAAACATTACAAAAGGCAGCTGAGGAGAGGGAAGGAGGGAGCCGGGGCACCGCCGGCCGGCCAGAGCGTGCGTGGAGGGGCGGGCTGGGATGCCGGACCCGATTAACGAAGTATAAAAGTTTCTCGTTGTGTAACTTGCTCATTAGCGCGGGGCAGGGGTAGAGGAGGCGATGGGCAGCCTGCCACCCCGGTCCGATCCCCCGGGGCGAGCGAGCCAGGTCTCTTCCCCAGCTTCTGCCCCGAAAAGCCTGGCAAAGTCCCACTGTGAATTTGGCCGTGTGGGCAGGGTCCGGCTGTGGGGACAGGTCCACGGCAGAGGATGCTCCCGGGGCTGGTCCCTCCTGGGCTCTCCAACTCCTCCCCAACGAGGCCATCCAAACCAGCATCCATACAGGGCCACTTTCAGCTTTTAAAATAAAAAAACATGGGAAGAATTTTTTTTTTTTACAATGCCCCCAGGTGATGGTTGCCTGCTTGGAGCTTTGGGAACTGGAACCCAGTCCACCCTCGGGGTGATGCCGCAGACCCATGAGGGAGGGGAGCCCCGGAACGCAGCAGGATGGCACTGAGCCCACCCATGGGCAGGATGGCAAAATGAGTTTTTTTGGGACATCCCAGCATGCTGAAGCCACATGGGGCAGTGGAGCCCTTGCAGCCTTAACTCTTTTTGGGCCCAGGGTTGTGGGAGCCGGGTTAGGACGTGGGGAGGATGGGGCTGCGCACGGCTCTTTCCCCAAGCCCAGGAGAGGAGCTCGGATGAGCTCTTACCCCGATGGGGATTTTGGGGAGGCGGTGGGGCTGGGCTAAGCACCAGAGCAGGACTGAAGGGGCTTACACAAGGCATGTTTTGTAATGCCACCGGGATTTACGGATTTGGTTTCCATGGGGCTGCCCTGCAAAAGGAGCCGAGATCCCGCTGTGAGGGAGGGAGGAAGAGAAAGGCACGAGACTCCAGATGAAGGGCAGGGGGGAGCGGGGAGGGAAAACCCGGACCTGTGCCAAAACCCCGAGCGATGCCACCGTGGCCAGGGGCACCGCACGCCGCTCTCCATCGAGACCTCCCCATCCCCTTCTCAGCCAGCCCTGGCACAAGGCTCAGCTCCCTCCTAGAGCTTGTTGGACAC
>NW_009200125.1:0-359 GCF_000690835.1 Fulmarus glacialis | reverse complement strand
TGTGTGACGGGGGGACATCGTCAGCGTGGGGGCTCCCGAACAGACCCAACGGCCCTGCACAGGGGTGGCAGAGGGGACCTGTGCTCCCCTGGCCACCTGGGCACCCTGGCCATCATGCTCATCGCAGATGAAATAGTTATGCAGACTCATGCGCAACCCCTGGCACCACCGAGCGGGTGCTTTGTCCCGGGAAAAGGGGTCTTCGGGTGGGGTGGCAGCCCCAGGAGGGACCCACCCCAAGGGGGACACACCCCGAGGCACTGTGGCCGGATCCCTTAGGGAAGCTCTTGGCCAGTTATCCCCCTCCCCACGGCCCCTGGCCCCAGGCGAACCCGCTCCCCCTCGCTCGGCAGCGTCAG
>NW_009200124.1:3893-4149 GCF_000690835.1 Fulmarus glacialis | reverse complement strand
CACGGCCGCTCTGGCTTTGGGGCGCCTTCCCCAAGCGCATTCCCGCCGGCACCCAGCGCTGTGCCAGAGCAGCCGGGGAACAGCAAACCAAACCAGCGTCCCCTCCTAGGGCCGAGCCTCCTTTTTATCACCTACCCTGAAGCAATCGCCAACATGGTGGGATCCACCTTCTTTGCCGTCATATTCTTCCTGATGATGATAACGCTGGGGCTGGACAGCACGGTAGGCACCTCCGTGGAGCGCGGCAGCACAGCCG
>NW_009200124.1:2905-3847 GCF_000690835.1 Fulmarus glacialis | reverse complement strand
CCCCAGTGGGGACTGGGGATGGCCGTGTCTCATGGCTAATAGTGGGGTGACAAGGGAGTTATGGTCTTGGGAAGAAGGGCTGCTTGCCCGAGCCCTCCGAGCATGGCCAGCGCAGGGACGGAGGGAGGGGACAGGAGGGGACAGGATGGGACGTTCCCCCTTTGCTCACAGGCAGAGGGGGCCATGGGGGGAGCAGATTTTCTCGGGGAGCAGGACTGTCCCCACGCTGGCGTTTCCTTTGCAGTTTGGGGGCTTGGAGGCCGTGATCACGGCTGTGATGGACGAGTACCCTCAGGTCCTGGCCGGGCGACGGGAGCTCTTCGTCCTCGGCCTCATCACAATCTGTTTCCTGGGCTCCCTGAGCACCCTCACCTACGTGAGTACCTGGCGCTGCTCCACTCCCGTCCCTGCCACACACCTACTCGTTTCTCCAACCACCCCTGGTGCGGGGCTTTGCCGAAGACCTGCTCCGCGTCCCCACGGGGTCTGCAGCCGCCCTCCCCTCCCTTGTGCTGTTCCAGGGGGGAGCCTACGTGGTGAAGCTGCTGGAGGAATTTGGTGCTGGCTGCTCAATCCTGGCGGTGGTGCTACTGGAAACGATAGCCGTCTCCTGGTTTTACGGTAAGAAACTGCCTCTGTTATGAAAAACATCCTGCAGGCACCTACGCGGGTATTTATGCACGTGTGTACACGCCAGAGGGTTTGGGGCAGGAGCACGTGTGTGACTCCTGGCGAGGCTGGGATGGGGCACGGAGGGTGCCGTGTCCGTGTCCCTGTACCCACGTCCTCTGCGGGTCTCCGGGGCCGTGACGGCTCTCTCCTCCGGCAGGGATACAGAGGTTCTCCCATGACGTGAAAGCCATGCTGGGCTTCACCCCGGGGATGTTCTGGAAGGTGTGCTGGGTCGCCGTCAGCCCTGCCTTGTTAGCGGTGAGTATCTAC
>NW_009200124.1:1735-2737 GCF_000690835.1 Fulmarus glacialis | reverse complement strand
CCGCCCCCCCACCCGCCTCCTCCAGCCACGGGCAACGACAAGCTTCCCACGGCCCCTGGGACAGGAGGTTTCACCAAGAAAGGGAGCTGGAAGTGCATTTTCCAGCCTCTTCTGCAGCTCCAGGGCAAAGCGGGGAGCCGGCAGCTGGGTGCTCACACGGGCACAAGCGCAGCCTCATTTCATCCTCCTGGGCTGCGGCGTCCCACGCTCGCGCTGGCACGGCCAGCCACGGGTACATCTCTGATGGCACTGCGGTGCTGTGCACCCGGCCGGATCCATCCCCTTTGAAATGCCAGCTCCCCCGGCACTTCAAAGGCTGCCGTCTGTGAGAGGCAGAGGGGTCTAATCTCGCCAGATCTGCAGAAGAGGCCTTGTGAGGATTAATTATGGCTCTAAGCGCTTTGCACAGGTTATTAAGAGAGAAGTATTATAATCAAAGCAGACAGCAAATGATTTCATTTCAGCACGGGGACGTGCAGCCTTTGCAGGCCACTGTCTCAGTGGGGTTTGTTAGACGAAGACCTCCCAGCCCACACCTAGCGAGGGGTGGCAGCCTGGGAAATGTCACTGCAACGTCCACGCTGGCCTTTCACGGTTAGGAAAGCAGCGGTGGCAGCAGGACGCAGACATTGTTAACCTATGGGATGAGCCGGCGTCAGTGCCGGCGCTGGGGAGATGTCGCAGCTGATCTGCTCTCCGTGGGGAGCCAACGGGGCCAGGGATGCCCGGCTGTCACGAAAGAGCTTTCCTGGCCACCCGTGTCATGTGCACGTGGGTTTCGCAGGCTGTACAGCCTGCTACTGCCCTGTGCCTGCTTGTGAAGGGCAGTGGGGCATGCCCTGCCACGGTCCGGCCCCGTGAGCATCCTCCCTAATGGGCTCCGCTTCGTTCATTACAGTTCATAGTCATCAGCTCCCTCCTGGAGCAGCCGCCTCTGACACTCTTCGACTATCAGTACCCCGAGTGGAGCATCTCGGCGGGGTACCTCATAGGAGCATCGTC
>NW_009200124.1:1113-1582 GCF_000690835.1 Fulmarus glacialis | reverse complement strand
CAGATGGCTGACACCTCCTCAGCACCTTTATTGACGTGGCAATTAAATCACGCCTGGAGAGCTGCTTGGAAAAGGGCTCAGAGGAGCATGGCTCGATGGCTTGATCATTTTAAGTCATGGCCCTGGAGGCAGGAAACCGTCCCCAGCTGTCACCCCTCCTCTCGGCCCATTTTTGGGACACCTCCTGCTCTCTGGGGTCTGCTGCAGGCTGACACAGCCCTGGCCCCGCAGCGAGCGAGATCCCGGTGGGGACGGCTTGGCACGCCAGGGCAGGCAGCCCTGCACGTGGCACCAGGCCCCAGTGCGGGAAGGAAACCCCACTGCCTTTTCTCTCTGCCTGCTTACACGCTCCAGCGCCTCGCTATCTGCATTCGGCCGGAGAAAACAACACAAGACCCCCAAGCAGAGGCGGTGTGCATGTCACCTGTCCTGTAGCGTGGTGGCACGTCCAGGGGACGCAGAGACTGAC
>NW_009200124.1:0-542 GCF_000690835.1 Fulmarus glacialis | reverse complement strand
GGCGCAGCTGCGAGCGCCGCTGCAAAGGGATTGCTGTCCGACAGTACGAGCCGTGAACGCGCCTTGCTTAGAGACACTCGTGACCTTGCTGTGCAAACCTGCCCGGCGCGAGCAGTGCATGCCTTTAGCTGTGCAGTGAGTGACGTGGAAAATAAAGCTGATATCAACTGTTAGGAGATCAGACGAGGCAGAGGAGCCGGAGCTCGCCGTGCTGTGTTCACGAAGCGCCGTGGTGCCGCTGAGAGCACAGGGCTGGGCTGGGGGAGGTGGGGGGGCCTGCTGCTGTCCTGACACACAAATACCTTGCTCTGTTGCAAAAGTCTGGTTAAGAAATTGTGTGGCCCCTCGGATCGCTCCTCACGCGCCTGCAGCAGGGCAGGTCAGTCCCCCCTGCCGCCCCGTCCCGGCTCTGCCCCCCTGATGCGGCAGCTCTGCTGAGCCAGGAGGATCGGCTGCGGGGGAAGTGGTGGCCTCCAGCATTTGAAGAAGAAAAGACCTTAATATATCTTGTTTTAAAAACAAATATTGGGGTCAGGGTGAGG
>NW_009200123.1:13970-28341 GCF_000690835.1 Fulmarus glacialis | reverse complement strand
GCCCGGGCCGCAGCGGAGTGTGAAGATCACCGTTGCTCACGCATTTTTTTCCACAACAGTGGCGTTCTGAAGCGTGTTCTGCTGTCGCCTGGTGCCGTTCTCGGTAGGGCAGACAGGAAGGTGTACAACTTGACAGGCCACATCTGGCAGAAACGGTGTGCCCCGCACGGCCCGACGCGAAGCAGAGCCAAGGGAACTGGGAGGCTCATTCGGTGGCAGCTGTCGGAAGCCAGTGTAGGATGGAGGCTGTGCTTCCTGCGCGGGGCCCCGGGCAGCAGCAGCAGCCGCCGTTAGGAGGAGGGGAGCGTATCCGGGGCGCTGGGCGCCAGCGGGTGTTGCTCCATGGTCGCCACCCTCAGGGTAATGCTGATCGAAGGCATCTTCTTTTTTCCAGGTTCTGTTCCCACCTGCTCCTCCTCACCGTTGCGGTGCCAAGCATCACATCGCCGGGCTTTACCGTCAGTCACTGAAGTGATTCGAGACAACGAAACGCCAGAGAACTCAACCGCAGTTTCCTAGAGGGACAATGGGGAAATGTGGTCCCAGCTTCTGGTTTGGGCGCTCAAAGTTAGATGCTGTGAAGCGCCTTTCTGCAAGTGGCCTGAGTAGGCACTCATGGCAGGGCCTCCGCCCCTACAAACACAGGCCTGGTCTCCGTCAGTAATTTCTGCTAACTTTATTGTATGCCGAAAGTGAAATTCTACGCCTAATGGCCAAACTTCTGTCTGAAATTATACCTATTCTTTCTAAAAGTAAGTCTTGAAATTGTTCTAGCTGGAGGGCATTAGTTCACACGCACCTTTTGTAATTGCTTTCATTTTTAATGGATGTTTCCTACAAAAGTAAATAAAGCCAAACTTTTTTTTAAAGAGATGACTGGTGAACCACAGAGTTGCAGTAGCTGAAGTGTCTGAAACCACTGCTTACACATGTGTGTAGTTTGCAGGATTTCAAAATGAGAGCCTCTGTCTCAGAGGGCGTGGTATGAGAACAGGATGTGCCAGGCATAGCCTTTCTCTCTCCTGTAGTACGATAGACCACGTATTACATGTCACTATACCTTTTTTTTGCACATCAAAAGATACAAAGTAAATTGTGTGCTATTTTATATTCTAAATCATAATACAGATAGAGTGAAGTGCCTTCTGTGCCCACACAGAGTTAGGCACGTAGTGTTACAGGACCATATTTTGCATGTAATTAATGAAAGGCTGTGGTGTGTGTTCTCAGGCAGGCGCACACAGTTTAGTGTGGTATTTTTCTTTTTAAAAAAGTTCATAACAATGTTAATAGTCTCATAGCACAACACAATGCGTGCAAGGCTGGGATTTTTTCCCCATAAAGTTTTCTATTGATTGAAAAAGAACTTCATACTCGGGAACTCTAAAGTGCAGTCAGTTTGAAAAATGAAGGTAAAACGTATGTTACTTTTGTGATAAGAAACTGTTCAGTCAATAGTTGTCCTGTCCCGTTCACCTTGGGATCTCGGATGCGTCTGCCTGGGGGAAATCCTTTTCTCTTTAGTACCATGCTTTTCCTTCTGTTTCTGCACTTTTTTTTTCTTTTCTGTTCTTTATCTAATCTCATATTCTGCTATCCACTTTTGTAAGAGCTCACAAATTAAGTAGGGCTAAAAAGGAGGAGGAGGAGGATGTTCCCACATTTCATCTCCAATTATAATCACAGATGAAACTTGTGCTTTTACACAACTGCCTTTTCCAGAAACCTCACAGAAGGCAGAGGAGTGTCTTGACTCTCCTGAGAAGCTGCCGCTCCAGTTCTTCTGTTTCCAATCTTGACTACGCCATTGCAGTAGCAGTTTTCAGACTTCATTAGACAGTGTTTCTTTATTTACAGTAGAGAGTGTAACATAAAATGATATTAAAATGGATAGTGATGGAGTATTGAAATGATACCTGCATTAACCTCCTGAAACAGGCACAAAGCAATGTGTGGTCTAAAAACGGGACTATTCTAATTGTACCGAGTATAAAGAAACTGTGATTTCTCAGCAACTGTGAATGCTGCTGTAGAGCTGCTGATACCATTTGTGGTTGAGACTTGTTTCTGAGGATACTACAAGTGTTGTGCAGCCACAGTATCGCTGCCATCACATGATGCCAGAATCTTCTGGCATCATTTTAGTCTAGTTCAAAATAAATGCAATCAATCTTTTCCCCCTTTTTAAAAGTAACTTCAGAAAGCTGACGTAACATTTCTTGTTTATGATATTGATGGGAAACCAAGAACGTATTTGCATAATTACAAAACATCAAACATGACTAGACACATCCAGATTTTATTACCAAATCCATTTTTTTCTAGGTCTTAACACAGAGAACGACGTCTAACAAATTTCCTGTCAATCTGATTTTGACATTTGTGAATCCATGTTGTTCCAGTAAGCCTCGATATTCAGAGCCGCTTCTCTCTTTTCCCTCTGTCTGCACAAGCATGTTCAAAGACTGCAGCAGAGCTGTACTCCTGTTCTTCTTCTCATCATCCAATACCATTTCAGCCAGCAAAACCCCACAGCCTAATTTAAAAACAAATGCATGCAACAGTACTAATCCATTATCAGGCAAGAGAATTTCTGCTACCATATATAAGGGTGCAAACTACAAGACACAGGTGATTTCATTTATCATTTATAGATTTGCTCTGCTATTAAAATGACTAATCCACTATTAAATGTATAATCCACTCCTCTCACAAAACCCAGGAAATTCCCTTCCACACTATGGAGGCATCACTCACAAGACAAGTCACATCTCTGTTTCCAGGGGAAGAGGGGATGACTTCTGATGACCTTCTGGCATGAGGGTTATGGAAAACAGTAAGACAGTAGTCGTTACATCTCTTTGGGCTATATTGCTGCTTCGCATTCATATTGAAATGGTGCCAAGCAGACAAAACGGTGGATGGCGAGCATTACAGAAGCAGAAAAGTCAGTGTTGTACATTATTTCTGTAGGAACTGAGGTCTTTGTGGTGGGACTGACCTAGGGACGCGAGCAGGACTTAAATGACCCTGTTTACACACAGCCTCTTCTGAATCTCCTCAGAGGCATTCCTACCCGTACACCTCAGACATTTAACAATTGATAAAAAGTAAGTTAAACATAATACTGCAGTTTCTTAGAGAAGAGACTGGGATCTGCGGATAAAATTGCTGGCTGAGACCTCGGTGTCAACTATCAGGAGTCATGAAAGTCCTTCTGACAGCTTACTAATAAATTCCATGATTTCTTCCCTGTATCATCAGCTACCTTACTAAATGCAAGTTGAAGCTACCTACCCTGTGATGAACCAATGACACAGGTTTGCTTCACAAAGAAAAAGGATCAGCCGAGCATGTCTGAGGTGAGCTTGAACCTACATTATCTGTCCAGTGGGACTCTTCTGCCCTAATTCAGTCATCCACAGATTAGATAGCTGTATTTCAGCTAGCCCTCTTAAATACGCTCTATGAACTATGAAACGTATAATCACTTTTCTTAGGAAAACCAGGAAACTCCCTTTCACAGATAGGTGAGACGAATCATCCTCTGAAAATGCCTGTTTTTCTACTGACTGGAGAGCTCAAGGTGACTAGATGATCTGAATGCCTATATTTAGGTATCTAAAGTTAGGGTAATGAAGCCCATTTTTTATGATTCAGTGATTTCTATTCCCTCCCCCCTTTCCTGTGTGATTCTCCTTTGCCTTCAACAGAGAGACCTGGGAATCGCTGTTCCTGGTTACACAGCAAACGTTGCTAGGTAGGGTAATGCAAGACTATCATTTCTAAGTCACCATTATATGACAGCTTTGGAAGACAGTGTCCAAATTTTGTACGCTCTGAAAGGAGGACACAAATAGAATGGCCATTATAATTTGCCACGGAAAGTTATTCGGGACATCCAGATAACATCAGGGTAATCTGGAAAAATATACCAAGAAAGCACAACTTCAAAAATTAGACATGGTAAATTAAGTTAGTACAGAGAAAAAGAAAACCAAAGAATTCTCTCTACAGTTAATGAAGATTTACTAATGTCATTGAAGTTTCTTCACAAGAGCTACTGAAACAGAGCTAACTTTCAACCCTTTCAGGAAGCATACTTCGATGAAGAAATTTTGGCCATGGTTTCACAGGAGATAAAAATTAATGGTCATAACAGTCTTTTCTGAATTATAAAATCATTTAATCCAGATGTTCATTGCTTAGCAAGGACATAATTTCCAGCCAAAAGATGGGGGGGAGGAGGAATTAAAGTGCCAGCCCTCCAAAGACTTTTTTTAAAAACAAAACAAAACCCCACATTAAATGCTTCCACTATCTAGGAGTCAGCTAACACATCCAAAACTGAACTGAGAGCTCACACAAAGGGGCTTAGCCATTAAATAGCTCTTCCTAAGCTTTTGTGTTGGGTGGCTCAGATCATGAACTACCCTCCGCTTCTGTCCCATTACTTTTCCAGGCACAAGTACTGTTCATAGCTGTAACAAGGTAAAAAATTGATATAAAAATGATTGAGCTAGGACAGCCAACCAAGTTGCGTCTCTTTCTTACAAACTTCTCTATCTTCCTCAAGGATTCTTACCTCAGCGTTCAGTGACCAAGTGCTGAAGTTCTTGTTTCTATTATTCATCTATCATTCTGTTAACCTCCCCGATTCTCCACCTCAAAAAATTGCTTTCTGTGCATTACATTTCCTCTAAACTGTTGTTAAGGCAGAATGTGGGTAAAAGACAGCATCCTCAAGAACGCATAGTTGAATGTCACTTCCCAAGGAGCAACACAAAACCTACAGGCTTTACTGGCAGAAGTTCATTTGGATTTTAAAAATTAGCCCCCTCATTCTTCATGTCTTGATTAGTGAACAGGCCCAAATTTTCCTCAGTTATGCCTGTGCTTAGGAAGTCTTTTCACTGTAACACCATTAAATCCACCCCTTCTACCAGTCAGCAAAAGGTACAGCTTTCTCCAGAGCAACTGAAAAACTCAGTTTGGACATTATTGAGAGAAGACGACTTTGTCATTTCTCAGGTTTGAGAAATCATTTGACTGGGCTACGTCAAATGATTGTAGAACAGCTTAGGCTGAAATGGACCACAGGAGATCTCTAGTCCAACCTCCTGCTCGAAGAGGGGCTGCTCTACAGTCGTCTCGGCTTGTTCAGGGCTTTGTTCTCAGATCTTGAAACCTCCAAGGACAGAGATTCCACCACCTTTCTGGGCAACCTGCTCCAATGCTTAATTATCCTGAGAGTACAAAGCTGCAGTGCGTTACCACAGACACCATGCCCAAGGGACTAATGCTTAGTGTGTATAGAGCGTTGTGCTTTAATCATAGAGTACATTGAGGTTGTGTGGTAGCCAAGCACATTCTATTCAAATTTTACAGTCAGATACATAGTACTTAGAGGCAGAGTTTTAAAGTCTGTGACAGTTACAGGTGTGCCAACTTTAGGATCAAAATTTTCTGACTCAAACAGCTTACAGCAGCTTAAAGAATAGTATTATGAACTTTATGAATAACTATGAGATGAGAAACGTCTGATTGCTGGAACGAGTTCTCTCAAAATACAAACCTGTTAAGCATGATGGCAAGCTTCATGTCAATAGGGAGAAGAAACATTTTAAATTTATTCAGTTATTGAATATTTTGCCTCATCTCTTTAAATGTCTGTACAGATGAAATCAGTCAAATTTCCATTCATGAAAATCTTCTGCTAAGAATTAAAAACCCCAGTGTGGTAAAAGTCTGACATTTCCCCCATTTTATGCAGCTGAAATGCTCTGTAGTAAGTATATTTCTCATGATGAATTGAATCACTGTGGCACTTTTGCTTTACTCAGTGCTCAAAGAGCAAAGTAACTTCTGATTAAGTAACATAAGGCAGAGTCTACCAGGCAGATGCAACTCTTGACCTTGCTCGTCAACTCTCTTTAATTTACTGAGGTTGGTGATTCAGCATAGGCACGGCCTCTTTCACACTGGCTTATTGGGATTATTGCTGTAGAATTACGACAGGCAAGAAACTCACAACTGATAGAGAAGAAAGCTAGTTTGAAGTGCAACTTTAATCTTCAGGAAGGCTTCCACTACTAAGTACACTTTAAATAGAAAAAACAAGTATCAATGAAGTATCAGGAAAAAATAAACATTAGGAGACGTGAAATTAGTGAGAAATCACTTGACAAGATGGGATACAGTATGTACTTCTCCAATTAAAGACTGGAACATGAAGAAACTTCTGTTTTTAATTCTCATAAGAGAATTTATATGTAAGTCCTAAAACTCACCTCAAGTAATGAGTCAGAAAGCATATATGGCCATTTAACCATATTCAGAAAAACCTGAAACTGATAAGAATTGATAGGAACAGCTCTCAACTGCAGCCTGTGTGAGTACATACTGTGGCTGGAGGTCAGAGGCTGCTGAAGTTTCTCTGTGACAGTGTAGCTGCTGTAGGAACACGTTTGAGCTTTGTCCTATTTTCACTTTTGCCTGTGGAAAAAGTGCTTAAAAAGGGTATCATTGAGATGCTTTTGAGTAAAGCCCCACAGAAAAGTGAAAAAGAGGACTAGCACTCCCAAATTCAGACAGATGGTACAGTATTCATTTTTATTTTTTCATTTCTGATAAAAATGAGCAGTAACCATTGAATACACTGCAGAGGGAGAATTCTCTTTAATTTTAAGGTCCAAGAAAACTAAGGTATTAATGTGGCTCATAAAAGCTTGTAGTTTTAACTTGCCATGCTATACAGCTATGTCAAGTCTAAGCTTAATATGGTCTACAAACTAGCCAAAAGAACTGCACGTGAAGGTGTTTAATACATAGGAGTTTCAGCCTGCCACAAACACTTTTTAAATGCATAGAACTCACTCCTGCAGAAGCTGCAGTCCAACTTTTATTCAAGGCCTGTAACAACTATGCTTCAGATAAAGGGTCAAAATGATCCTAAACTGACAATACGTGCTGGCTGATGATGGGTATATTGCACAAGTGTTGTAAAAACTCAGCATCCCAGGTTGCTTCTGGGCACACTACGGTGACAGATTCTTCTTGAAGCACAAAACAGCATCTAGTAAGTTTCCTGTGATCTTCATTTGTACATTTGTGAATCCATATTTCTCCAGTAGCTGTTTATATTCTGAGCCACTTCTCTGCTTGCCTTCAGTCATACCGAGGGACTGCAGTACAGCTCTAGGAGGGTACGTCTTCTGTTCGTCAAGCACAATTTCTGCCACTAGCAAGGCACTTCCTGCATTTCCAAAACAACCAGAAGTGGCTCAGTAAAGTGTTTCTAGCTTCAAGTTTTTAGTGTTTTGTTCAGAGACAGTTATAGAGGTCTTCAGACTAGTGTTTTAATGTTCCTCAGTGGAAATCAGTGACAGAACTTTGCTTTCAGTAATCTCTTCCTGGAAGCAACCATTTAATTGTTAAAAGGAAGGGGGAGTTTAGAGCACTGTCTCCACGTTAATGAAGTTTAGATCACTTCCTGACTATGCTCTTAAACTCAGTCTTGTTTCCATTTGAACCAAGCAACTCCTGTAACCATCTGTCATACCCCAATCTTCGCATAAGAAGATTAAGACAGTCACCCACAATTTTCTTTCATAATTTATAAATAAGATTATGCTTTATGGCCTAGATCTAATTTTGAATGCTCTCCTATGAAACAAACTTCATAGCTACAGTTAATCCTGTTGGATTAAGGAATCAGTTGATCTTAGCAGTCAGGCTTTTCTGCTTTTTGTCTTCTCCTTTGATCTTTAATACTGTCCAAATATGAGTCCACAGAGTGCCCTGGCAGCCAAAAGGGCCAACCACCTCCTGGGGTGCATCAAGCACAGCATAGCTGGCTGGTCGATGGAGGCGACTGTCCCACCCCACACTGCACTGGTGCAGCCTACCTCGAACACCGTGTGCAGTTTTGGGTTCCTCAATATAAGAAGGACATCAAACTATTAGAGTGTGTCCAGAGGAGGGCGACCAAGATGGTGAAAGGCCTCAAGAGCAAGATTTATGAGGAGCAGCTGAGGTAACTTGGGTTCTTCAGCTTGGAGAAGAGAAGGCTGAGGGGTGGCCTCATCGCCGTCTACAACTTCCTCAAGGGGGGGGCAGCGGAGGGGGAGGTGCTGATCTCCTCTCTCCTCTCTGGAGACCAGCGATAGGACATGAGGAAATGGAATGAAGCTGGGTCAGAGGAAGTTCAGGTTGGACATTAGGAAAAGGTTCTTCACCGAGAGAGCGGACTGTCACTGGAACAGGCTCCCCAGGGAAGTGGTCACGGCACCAAGCCTGTCACAAGTTCAAGGAGCGTCTAGAAGATGCTCTTAGTCATATGGTTTAGTTTTAGGTAGTCCTGCAAGGAGCAGGGAGTTAGACTCGACGATCCTTATGGATCCCTTCCAAATTGAGATATTCTATGATTCACATATAGGAGAAAGCAGAAGAGGCTATATATTTCTCATGAAATCTGTGCGTATAGTAGTGTTGAACTCCAGTTATCATGTTCTGGGCACTACTGAAATAGCAAAATAATAGCAAAACAAACTGCTTCTTCTTGAATATCAAAACAAACTGCTTCTTCTTGATTAATCTAAAGGAACTTTAGTTAGTCTACTTGTATGTATAGAAATAAGCACATGCTTAGTTATTTGATGATACAGGGCTTCGTAAGAAAGACTGGGCATGGCAGAGATAGGGGAGATGACACAGTTGTATGCGAAGCCTGCAACTATAGTAAGGGTTTGTTTTATATAGTTTTATTAGCAGCTTTGTTTACTTTTTTTCTTAGTAAGTTTTACCATAATGCAGGCATAGACATTCAAGCAAAGGCTACTATGACGGGACAGAAAAATACGGGGTTTTAATATTTTTTAATCATTCTTATGATTACTCATTATGTTTATGCATTAACATGCACCTTTAAGCCATAAGATGAAAAAACTTACCTGGTTTGCAAACAGCTGCTATCTTGCTTAACAGCACACGTATCTTTTCATCAGGCCAGTCATGAAGAACACGTGAAAGGATGTAAAGATCTGCTTCTGGAAGATTATCTTTGAAGAAGTCACCTGTTGGAAAGCAGAATTAGTACATTCCTACAGAAACCACAGAGTACATTCCTATAAAATGAAACAAAAATATTGCGGAGGAACTAGGAGCCTCAGCAGAGGTAAAGAAAGAAACAAGAATGAACAGGTATAGGGATGCACCGATTTGCAGATAAGGGAAGTGTATTTAAAGAGAAGAGCAGATCACAGGTAAGAATTCTGTAACATATAAAAATGGGGAGAAAGCCTGAAGTAAGGAAGGAGACATCGAAGTCCTTTGTAGCCACCACGTTGATCTTGCCTAGAAAAGAAAAGCCTGAGACAAGGACATGCAGCCTTTACTCCCAGTGGTACTCGCAAATGACTAATTCATACTTCCTTATTTATCCACATTCTCCAACCATAGCCAGTTTGTTTTTATCCCCACAGGCTTGAGAAATACAATGTCCCCATTTAGCATGGGTGAGCCTACATTGCCTTGTACTAAGACACGTTTGGTGTTGGAGCAGGGTAGCACACCATTTTCTGCAGCAAAAGAGCCTGCTCTGTGCTCCAGGATAACAGAAATAAGACAAAAGATCATGTGTTACATTTACCTGATACAAATGTCACTGGAGCTGTGTGTTGTCCTGAAGGCTGAAAGTAAGAGTTGTTTGCAATGACTTCTGGAAGGTCAAATACTGTGACCTTGAGATTTGGGTATATTTGTACTAATTCATGAGCCAGAGCTCCAGTGCAACCTGTTCAAAGTTTAAAAAAGTCAATCAAGTCTTTTCTCCCAGCATTTGCAGACATTTTTAAAGACAAGGCTGTATATAACATTAAAATAGAGACATCAAATCAAAATTAGAGGTAGACAGTCAGCTCCACAATTAACATGGGCAATAGCACTTCCTGGTGGATAGAGCAATGTTTTAAAGCTTGGGGAATGCAGGCATGACTCCTTACTGTCATAGAATTGCTAGTATGACCTTTGGTACTAGTACTTCAGGGGTTTTCGGGGGGTAGAAGAATATTAACGGAAGAGCAAGGACTTGTAATTTGTGGATGAAGAGCACTAGAACTATTTACCATTTACAAAGCACTGATATATGAAGTTTGATAAATACTCTCCAGCATGGTGAAGGATAGGGATGGTAAAATCTTGGAGTCTCTGCCCAAGAGGCAAGGATTGCACCAGTATTGTGTTAATTCCTCTAACATGCTGTCCACCTCCCCAGGCACTAAGTAAAGTGTTCTTCCTTCAGTGGATCTTCCTCTATGTAGTAACACTCCCTCTGTGCAACTCCAAGCATAAAGGAAAAAAAAAAGACTCTAACAAGAAGAGTTTATTCAGGTGTTTCATTGGTCTTCAACATTTTGGTGGTCATCTTAGATATTAATAATTAAAACACACAAAACCCATTCTAAAAGAATCAAAACTTTTTGTTCTAGCAGTGCAGTGTTTCAAGTTTGACACCCCAATATAGAAGGATTCAGAAATAAATTTTTTTACTTTTGAAAATCTTGGACATGCCAAAAGACAGCAACAGCATAGTTGAAGCTGGAGCTCGCAGCCCAATATTCTATCAGCCGAGCCACAAACCACCTTGTTTTCTGTGTTGAGCTGTGTCAGATTGTGAAAACATTCACTGACTTCAAACTACTCAAATACCATTTAAGTAACTCTGCTTTCAGTTAACTGCATTCAGTCCTTTTATTCTGACATCACAATACCAGAAAAATAAGAGTAGATAATATTACTGCAGTTCCAGTAAAAAAATACACGTATGTTTTAAGTAATAAAATATAGAACTAAAATCAAGCTTTTCCCTTTAATTTGTATACAAGTTCAATTACAGGCAATACCTCCTAAGTCACAAGCAGATTCAAACTGTGAAAGATCAAATGCTGTAGCCACATCTCTTGCTGTCAGGTGGGCAATGCTGTGCATGGCAGCCATAAAACGCTGCTTCACCTCCTGGCTGTGATAATAGTCCTAAAAAGGGAAAAAAAGCACAGTAATTCAAGTTTATTTTCATTACTTAACTAAAACTATGTACAACCAAGGCAGTAGGTCCACACCATTAACATTAGAATTCTAAAATTAAAAGATGAGTTAAAAGTGCCATTGACTAGTTGCTCATCCAAGTCCTTTGCTGTTTCACTGCAGTGATAACAGATTTTTGCATCCTCTCCAAAATTCTGATCACAGGCGTCTTTTGCAGTGCGTCTCAAAAGGACATACACTTAGCTGGTTTGAACCTGGTCTCGGTGATGTCCCAAGGGCTGTTAACACTTCTGCCCACTGAAGCTGGGGCACCATAGCAGGAAGAAGTACTGAAAGCACTGAAAAGTGCTTTTTAAAGAAATACTGTGCCTTTGATATACATTTACTAACACATTTGCTCCACAGCAAGATGTCTCCAGACTTTAAACGGTTTGAAAGGACAGATTGAGTTTTTTCTTTCAGTCTCCTAAAGTGTTCCTCCTCCTTCTTGATATACTCACAAATTGCTTTCATTTAATTCTGACATTTATTCTCCCATGATGGGAAATAACTAGATGATTGGACCATAACTTAAACCAGAAACATTAAAGCTCATACTGGGTTTTTTGATTAGGTGAGATGCAAGCATTCAGTACCAGAACCTCATGCCTTTACCTTTGAAATGATACACAGGCATGAATCCCTTTATGTCTCACTTTCATACAGACTTCTCAGTTATGTCTGGTTTTGCAGCTACCATGACGTCAAAGTATCTCCAGCGTGCGATATGCATAGTGCCATAGGCAGCCCATACATTCTGTTCAGACACACAATCCTGTAGACATATGGAGCCCAGGCTTGAACTGGTAGTGACTCCTGCTGCAAGCATCACCCAAGCAAACTCAAGTTGCTAATCCAGATGTTTAACAAAGGATGAGATCCGGTTCACCTACGTTAAAATGCTTAACTTGCACATAAGCATCTACTGCCGTATCTACCCTAAAGCAAAGTATCTAAACTCCCTTTAAAAGAGCCTTTGAAGGATTCCTAAAGGAAGTTCTGTCCACCAGTAATCTAGGCACTAACATTAGGCTAACAGGACTTTCTTAAGTCTCCAAAAGCCCTTATTTCCTTCCATCAACTATGTATCAGGGATGTAGACATCTCCTTTAGGAGACCAGCTTCATCAGCATCTAGATCTAGAAGCTACGTATAAATTAAGAACCTCAGGATATAATGTGAAGTACACTTTAAGCCAGCACTGCTGTCAGAGATGAAGTCCTGACATATTCTCCTGCTCACTCTAATAGCCCTCCCCCTAAACAAGCACAAATATTTATGCCCCCCAACCTGCTTCACCAGGTGGATAACTGCCAAGTTAGGCTAGTTATAACTCTAAGTCATTCTCCAGTCTGAACACATCCACCTGGGCTAACATTGGAAAAGGAATGCTACAGAGATGGAAACAGATGGAAGAAAGGATTACAATTCTTATCAGCAATATATGCCAGCTTGAAGCATACACAAAACTGCAAACCTTCATAAAAGGATCCCTTCTCCACTGCATGAAGCAACTTTGAAAACAGCTTTGATTAACACTGTCAGCACAGATTGAACTGGATGCACATCAGTACCAAGTGACTGGCATCCAATATGGAAGGAGTGCATGTGTGATAAGGTACTACCCGGTGTTATAAAAAGGCCACATAAATGTAAATTAAACAGGCCCAGAGGTTGGTCTGAGAGTGTGTTAGCTGGATGGACAACACTTTAGCCAGACAATTTTCATCAGCACTCGAATTTCTTGGTATATTCTGTGATTGTTCCAGCACTTTAAAGCCTAAAGTTAAAGAGAACAGAAGTCTGGGACTAGTGAGTTGCATTGCATTTCTACCATTTCTGAGCTTGACCAACTTTCTTCGACAGTTCAGTCTCCATTTGCCCCTAGATCAGTTCTGGGCTCTTCACAGCTAGTTTTGATACTCGTAAAAGTATACATTACCTTAAATAAATCCTCCGCTTTCTTTCCAAAAGCTCGATGGTTCTGCCTGCTGCCTTCTTTGACAGCAGACTCCAAGTTTGTGAAGAGAGGCCAAAGGTGGTCATTAGAGTGGATAATATAGCCATGAAGCGAGTATTCACCATCTGAGGTCAGGTAGGTATTTGCTGAATCTGTATTACTGTAACCTTATGGGAAGAAAACAATTGTAACCAGCTTTGTTTCAGTACTTTACAACTGTAATTTAAAATCTGAAGGGGTGTTTTCCTGTGTAGCTGTTAAATAGCTAGCAAATCCTGATCTTAGGTTCATATTATTTTTTGTGCAAAGATTTCTATGAAATAGTTCTAAATAGTTCTTCTCATTCTTAAAAGAGCAGGTACTTTGTTTATAAAAAGAATTTAGATGCTGGAGGATATAGATAGGCACTGATTTTTTGTTTGTTTGGAGTTTTTTGGGGGGGGTTGGGGGTTTTTTGTTTGTTTGTTTTTTAAAAAAACAGAGTACCTCAGTTACTACACCTGATATTCAAGGGAGAGTATCATAAGTTCCTCATTCTTGACTGCATTTTTCTTTAGATTATGGCTTCTGCTTCCCTTAAATTCAAGCTTTCTCCAGTATGTTTTGCCTTTAGGGCTTTCTCCTTGGCCTTGTCCTCTAACAGAATTGAAAGCCTCCTTTATTTCCTTGTCTTGGCACTTGACCATTTCAAGTCTTACTATGTAAATGATGCATATGGAAGCTTATAACTACATAGTGCAGACAGAAAAAGTTAATCCTAACACTGAATCCCTCACCTACATACACCTTCAAGCACTGTTCCAGTTAGGGGCACTAAAACTTAAGCTGTTGTCCATGAAGAGGGACACATTCCAGAGCTCTCCTCATCAAAACCCTGATTCTCTGCTGAAGATTGTGACTCTGCATTGCTGCAGTAGGAAATGGAATTCGGTCCTTATTTTAGATAGAATCATACAATCATTCAGGCTGGAAAAGACCCTTAAGATCATCGAGTCCAACCATTAACCTAACATTACCAAGTCCACCACTAAACCATGTCCCTAAGCACCACATCTACACGTCTTTTAAATACTTCCAGGGATGGTGACTCAACCACTTCCCTGGGCAGCCTGTTCCAAAGCTTGACAACCCTTTTGGTGAAGAAATTTTTTCTAATATCCAGTCTAAATCTCCCCTGGCACAACTTGAGGACATTTCCTCTTTTCCTATCGCTTGTTACTTGGGAGAAGAGACATACACCCACCTCATTACAACCTCCTTCCAGGTAGTTGTAGAGCACGGTAAGGTCTCCCCTCAGCCTCCTCTTCTCCAGCCTAAAGAGTCCCAGTT